>NC_085140.1:315683571-315707480 GCF_024139115.2 Armigeres subalbatus
CTAGAAGCGATGTCAGTTTAAATCAGTTTTATCTCTATGGTAAAAATTTTGTTGAAGATGTAGTTCTAAATTTTGTAGATTTTTGTATTTTCAATGTGTTGTTTCTATATTCATGTTAAATTATAATTGTGTGTTTTTTCTGAATTGGTTGAAATGTTCAATGTAGCGAAATTAATTTTAAGCATTTCAATAAGACCATATAGGTCAGTTGAAAATAAATCAAATAAATAATATCATCATAATGTCTAGACCAACGTTTGAAAAGAGAAGCTGATTCTATTTTCTGATTCTTCGTCCATATACAGTTTTATATGTAGACGAAGAATCAGAAAAATAAATTTTGGCTGTTACGCCCTTTTCAAATGTTGGTCTAGACATATTCATACATTCATATTAATTTTCACTTATCAAAACTAGCAGTTACTGAAGAATTGCTGGAAAAACGCTGAAAACTACGTTTTTCCAGGCCGATAATCGTTTTCATGAACGCATACTAACGTTCGAACGTTCGGATCAAACACATACACACTCACTTGATTTTCACTTGATCTTTTCCCATTGTTTCCTTGATTGTATCACTCCAAAACATATTCGCTAACTGAGTTTCATTTTCTTCAATCTTGACTACCAATTAATTCACTTCACGCCCAAAACTGTCGAAAACAGCTTCCAAAAATCTAAGTGAGAGACAAATTTGACGACCGTATTGTGAATGCAAAATTACGGAAGACTCAAATTTACTAGCGCAATAAGTGAAATGGTGAGTACAAAGCTGATGCAACTTCATTCAATCCGAACAATACAACGTATACGCCAGCCAACACGCAAACAAAGATGTGCATGCAAGCAAATAATCATCTATTCAGCGTTGCCAGATTTATATAAAACCAAAATAAATATTTAAACATGTTATGTAAGCTTCTATTACATTCTAAGTGGTGTATACAATTTTTTAAATCGATAAATACCCATATATTTGATACATTATGAACATGTCTTATGATAAAAAAAAATCTGTCAAGTTTGGCAACATTATCATCAGCTGGTCATCTTTACCACATTTCCACCACCCAGTTGTAAACAACATTTATTTATCGCTGCTGCACTTTCTTCGTATCAATTGATCACTATTACCAACAAGTGATACAGTCATTAATTTCAAAACATGATGGAGTCTTGAGCCAATTGAAATTGAAAATTATTACATTCAAAACGTTTCAACCGAAATGAGAGCAGGGTCGTTCAATTTTTTTCAGGAGGAAGTCTGAGTAATAGGGTGTGCATAAGCAAGTAATCAAAAAGTGTGACTGAGGGAGGAGGTAGCTAGAAATCTCAAAAATATTGGACGTCAATTTAAATCATAGCTTTGCAGCAAGGAGAATTCAGCAGTGTCCCTTTATTTTGTTAATCGAAACGGAATAAAGTACCAGCTGAAAACATTTTTCAGTGCCTTTGATTGCGAGTAAATTAGCTTCATTGGATGGTTTGTCGATAATTAAACGCAGAACAATTTATTCTCAATTCTGTTTGACTCTCACTGTTCTGACTTTCACAGAGATATTTAATCATTCATTCACTAGTATGATTGATCCAATGTTGAGTATTCAACCGTAAAAGATGCGTTAATGCATTTCAGCTTGATTACATTGCAAGTTTTATAATGTATCGTTAGTTACCGCTGGACATGGGTATGCAATTATTATTGAAATTAAATCTCCAGTAGACAACGATTAAGCTCTTTCAATTCTTTGATTTTAATATAACCATTGAGTATGCACAAGGAATGTTGCAATCAGCACTAGAAAAATCAAGTACCAAACCCACTTTCCGAACGCCACTTGTTGGACAAGTGAAACGAGTTCAACATCGGTGAGGGTTGCAAATTCAAATCCTCTCCGATATTCATTGGTATGCTAAGGCTAGTCATTCACCACACTTCACAGCACGTGCATCGACTTGGGTACATTAATCCCCATCGCGCACAACTCCTTTCATCCCGAAGTGTCCTATCAAGATGATGAATTCTGCTATTCGGGTTCAAGAAAAGAAACCAGAAAACACATTCTTCGACAAATTCAGCACGAACCTTTCCGCAAAGCACCATGATGGTATGATGCTGTCCCACCAAATTTTCACCCAAGAAGGAAATCCTTGCCTTGGAATATTGACCTCGGTGGTGGGGTTCGAAACGCGTACAAAAATGTCTATTAGATTGCAAATCAGGTTAAGAATTGCATTCATATGCAACTCTGACCCTCGCAGCACTTGTTGCACAGACCTACATTCCTTCAATATTCTTTGGTGAGTGTAGAAAAGCTTAGGGTCCGTTGCTTGCACTCGGACTGGGTAAGCGCTGTGGGCGCTAGTTCCAATCTAGGTTATCAAATTTTTATTGTGTATTAGTGTACATAGGTAGTTAGGTTATATCAAATTTTAAAACAATACACTAGCGCCTCCTGAAGGCCGTCATGATACATTATATTTTAAAATTAAGTAGAAATACAATAATAATAATAATAATAATAATAATATTTAAAATTGAAGTTGTTGAGGCCAAGTCATTGATCACTGTACATGTCAAAAAGAACAGAACAAAAAATGTGTAAATAAAGAAGAATTTTACTACTACTACAAGCATTTGGATGCACATTTATTGGAAAGACGTATTTGGAATAGAAAATTGGTTCTTCTCAGATTGTGCATTTTATGGAAAGAAAGACATCATTGCGAAAATGGATTGTTTGCCTAAGGACATCAGTTTAGCGTGGTAGCTAATAAGGTTAGTGATTCCATCCGTTCAAATTAATTGCATCATCTCCCTACTTAATAGATTGAGTTTTGCACTTTTTGAAGAAAATTCATATCGGAATGTCGGAACCTTCTTTTGTATAAATACCCATTTTGAAGGACACCATCCTTGCAAAATGGCCAAAAGGAGAAATAAGCAGAATCAGAAGCGTGGTGTGAAACCAAATGCAAATATATTTATTAGCAACTTTTGGTTTTCGCCCGCGATGTAAGCGCGGGCCGTGGCAAAAGTTTAGGATTGTGATGTCGCTGACTAAAAAGCCAGTCGAGGCTCTTCATGGCCGATGAGTCAAAAGAATTTTACAGTTAGAGAATCAAAGTCCATCCAACTGGGAACAACTATTCGACATCTTTGAACTAGTTGGCCTCCGAGCAGTTCGCCCAATGTTAATAAAACGACACAAACTATTAAGTGAAATACCATCAATTTCGAATAGCTACATAGTCCTATTGTCACCTTTGCGTACAACCTGATTGGGCCGCACCTTTGCGTTTTTTCATGGAACAAAGTGTTAATTCCTTTCGTACTTATTTTACTCCAAGGGCAGGAATTGGGAGAATTTGTAGGATAGTAGATACACTTTGATAGTGAATGAGGCGAAATGCCTTTAATATTGTTTCCTAAATACTTAAATATTACGCAAGCATGTTGATGGTTCGTTATTGTTACTCTATCTTGCAACAAACTATTCAATGTAAGCTAAGTCGCAATTTTCAATATCAAACACCATATTATCGCAGAAAGTTTTGATTGTGACTTCTACTCGGTTGATTTTTGCAAAGTAATCACTGGTTGCTCTAGATCACACATTCTGGCATTGGATTCCACCCTTCGGGCCATTCACAATGGTCGGATTCGTCAATTCTCGCGAGATAAATCGATAACCAAAAACCACCAGCGCTAGAGTTTTGACGTTCTCAGAAGAAATGACTTACAAGAAAAGCCTCAAGGATTTTTTTAATTAGTATCTTTTTAACTTTCAACCTTTTTAATTCTTCGGAGAAACAGCATGAAATCTCCTAAACATTTAAAGGTATAGGCATCGAAGCACCAAGTCATTGCGTTGATCGTTAGCCTGGCCGTAATGTGGTGGGGAAATGTTACAGCACAACCGACCTTTCATTATCCTTGTCAGAAGTTTACAAATGAATCTGAATCCGTGATGATGTAAACATATCGGTAATCTGAATCTCACCCTAACTGGATACGGCTCTGCATGACAAGGAAGACGACGAAGGAACTGTGGGTAGCTGTTTTTCTGAAAAATCTGGATCCGCCTGGAAGGGAGATAACGGATGATGCGAGATCCACGATTCTATTTCCTGTGTGTAGTGTCTATGTTCACGCAAACAGTGAGGAAGTTGTTGATGTCATTGGTTTCGTGATTGTTTTTCGTTTGATGCTCCCCTCGCAAACGCGTTGTCTGCATTATGTGTTTTAGTGCGATGAGATTCGAAATGATTCTTAAATTTTGATTCTGGATGGACGCCATTTATTTTAATTTAAAATTTATGCTCACTCATTCATTGATCTGAATTCGATATGTTGTTTTTTTTGGGAAGGCTAAGTTTTCTGGATGAAGCAGCGAAAGTGATATTGTTCGAATATGAGGAATAGGTAACTTAATGTTAAGTTTTAAAGCTGTGTAAGTATTTTCAAAAGGTTACGACATGCGGACGGATTTATATGTTAGAACAAAATAACCCAGACCTAGTGAGGATACATCCTTTTTCGTATCTAGCTAGAGAAATACTTTTTTGGGCATAACATCTATATATAATGGGATGATCGCTAAAATGATAATCTCAAACTGGAAATTCTAATGTTCGATTACATTTTTCAAATTTACCAAAATTTGTTTTTCTTTTCAAGAATTATATATTTTAAGCAAACAAACGAAAAAAACATTTTGAATGGGAAATAATTAAGATAATATTGTAACGAGACTGAGATACTGACGATTCAACTTAACTATCCTATTTTATAAATATCTTAGTATTGTTTCTATCTTTTGAATAAATTTGACATCAAACAAAAATCTTCATTCCCAGTTGGCAAGGTTGTGTTGATAAATTAAACACCATCCAAAACACCATTGAAACCTTTTTCACAATTCCTTAAGTTTGTTAATTTATCAAACTTTGCAGAAGTTTTGATTATTTGTTAAACAAAAAAATACCTACTTTTGCGATGTTTTCCACCTTGATTAACTATCATTTATTTGGAAAACTCATTTGACGTAGAGCGGTACGGTGCCGGAATTATGTTTTTGAATACAGTTTTACATGAACCGGGGAACCGAACCGGTTTGGTCGAGGTTAGGGAATACAATTATTATACAATAGGAAAGAAAAGGAATTTGGTGTGGCTAACTAATTACAATGATGATATTCACACAGTTGAAATCCTTCACATATGTAACGAGACAAACATTTTTTGGGAGACGGTAGACAACAGGAAGAAGACATTCTAAAGTGATTACGACAGCAAAAGGGATGGATGGATGACGATTATAATCCAACAACATCAACTTTCAATAATTGATGGACAAGGGACATGTATGCGAGATCAAAACTTGTAAACACTTCCCTAATAGGCTTTAGCTGCTTTCCTCGGACCACAAGATGTTCAGTTAGCGCCTTTGTTCAAATTTATGAATAAAAGATTTCCGCTTTGACAAAAAAAATCTAGTATTTGAAGATCGCAGAACTGACTCGTTATATAATTTTCATATTCAACGTGGCTCAAGAAGTGACTTATTATTTCCGTTAACATTTCTGTTCACAAATTATAAACAGATATTTAATTGTTATCATACAGGACATTAATCACAGTCTATCATGACAAATTAGTAAGGTTACCAAAATTTCACATAAAGAAGATGTATAATAAACAATTCTGAACAAAACCAACTTGTGTGTGACTTTTGGATGATTCTGCTTTTCTATGAAACTACAAAAAATATGTTTATTATTCATTTAACATTTCTGCAATTATTACATTTTTTCAAGCCGTCTGCTCTGCAATAAATATAGAATCGATTTATATTTGAATTGACTTTCGTGTTTAATTACGATTCAGACTCATGCGTGTCAACCACACCCAAAACATGGATGCTAAGCTCTAAGGACGGTGTCGTGACATCTGCAATCGAGAAGGTAAAATTGTTTGTTTTCGATACATTTTGGTGTGTTTTCTGTCAACCAATGTGTAGTCCACCTATAGATCGCTAATTTGATCATGAACAAAATTTTATTAAATTAGGTTTTGTTTGCTGATGCAATTTGATGCCAAGTAGGTACGTTTCAGTAGGATTCATTAAATATTGGTAAGGTCTGAAGCGTATGATTGTTCAAAATGTACACTGGAGTCATTAAAACTAGCTGCTTTTGACGAAAAAAATGTCCCCTGCATTAATTTAAGCGCTGATGTCAATTTTTTATTTTGTTCGATTCATCGTTGAGATAGCAAGTTTTGATGCAATTGAGATTGTATATTTCTTCCTATATGCTTTAATGCTCATTAAATTTCACGACAGCATCATCGCTATCCATATGCATTCGTTAATTTCTATTCATACAAACTCAATCGTTGTGAAATGGATCGAAGTAATTCGTATTTTTTCAAATACGATATTCTTTGAAAGAAGAAAATTACCCACAGTTCATTGGGTTCACCAATTACCAACTCATGCCGACATTGTTTAGGAGCATACAAGGCTAATTGATAGCAAATAAATCGACGACGCGAATTCGTATCTTTGTGTTCAGATTTTTCTACCTCTACCGTACCTGAAGCTCAATTTTTCCAGATATCCGGAGCTTCGCTTCGATTTTTTTCTCATCCTAGGCCACCCGTATTGTGTAGAGATATTGAATCGTCATCATGGAGCAGCCTTCCTGCCTCAATCCAGCCACCAAATATAAATTCAGGAATCCACTTAAATTCTGCAATCAATATGAATCTCCGGAATGTTCTTTAATTGAAAAAGTTGTCGCTTTGTTATAATTTCTTTTCCTCGTTTTCACCTTTTCCTTCCACGCAGCTTCCGATATGCCTTCGTCGTGCCGTTTCCGACCATCCCTGATCTGATCCCCGAAGTATTGTCTTGTTTTTGGTCCCACAGCGACGCGATCCAATCGTGTGCGTACAAATGTAAAAAATAATCTGAACTGAAAAGAAATGCGGAAGAAAGCGGTCCAGTCTCTACGATCATTTCCAATCCCATCCCCGCGCGTTGTTCGGCGTTACTTTCCCGGTGGCACACGCCATCATTGCTACAGTTTTACACGTAACAGCCAATTTTCTCTCTTTCTTCAATCTCGTGTCCAACGCAAGTGCGCGACAACAGTAGTGTAGAAACGTTGTTTGCTAACAAGAATACGGGAACGAGAGCAGTTTTTCGCCTTGTCACCCTGGATGCCGTTTTTCATCCGAAACGAACGTGTCATTATAGCCAAGGATCCCGGACACGGAATCGCGAACGAACGAACGAACGAATTCTCTATGCTGGATTGACATGTGGGTGGAAATGTGGTCCACGGAAGCGGAATAAATCAGTTAAAGAAGGAGGAATCAACATGCAGCGGAAATGGGCGCTTTGATGGTAGCGGTGGATGGAAAATTGCGTATTCAACATTGATTGGTTGTGCTTCGATCGGGGGCCTTTGATGGAGTGGACCTTGTCCAGCAGGACAATTAATCGAGTTGATTCACGTACCGTTCATTTGTAATTTTCTCATATGTGATTATATTTAAAACTAAACGAGCTAGAACACTTTAAAACCGGTAGAATCCAAATAAAACCAAATTATAAGTTGGTTCTGAGACACATTGGAGTAAGAAAATTTCTATACCGACCGGGAATCGAACCCAGCCATTCGAGAAAAGATGAACAAAAAATATATATCATGTCGTGATATTAAGTTTATCAGCTTTTCTAACATAGGCTGTTATAAATTTGTTCCAGATTGTTGGTAAAAAAAATGTGAAAACAATTTATCGAAATTCATTTGGATATAATACTGATGCTTTTACGCTAGACTAAGGAGGGCCCGATAATTAGTTTGCACATAGATAGCGGATAGTAATAGTTTCCACGGAATGTGAAGTAGTTATCACTTATACATAACCTTGCCAGATTTGGATACCTCTAAACTTTTTCTCGCTATGCTGTTTCTGTCCTTTGTTTTAGTAGCCAATTTCCCAGAAGATTTGGCGTCTTTCGTTGGAACTATTGGGAACAAGGATTCAAGAGGATTGGTTACTTACGCAAACAAAGTAAACAGCATGGTAAGGAAGGGTAAAGAAGTATCAAAATCTGGCAGGGTGAGGAATGACTGAAGGCTTTCATACATTCCTTTAAATCCACTACAAAGAGACGATGAAAAATTGGTCCCGTTTGTTACCTTATTGTGCCGTCGTTATCTGAAAAATCCACAATTTGTTCTGTTTTTTCATCGATTCTTCCAAAGAGCTCCAAAATAATATCAAAACAAATTCTATATTTTAGACAGGAATCTAAAACCAAATATAAAGAAACCCATAAAATAGGGTGAGATATTATGTTATGTATTAGTGACTGAACACTTAAACACCTAGCATGAGACAACGGACAGGGACAACATAACACTCCAAAGTGGACCAGTGGGAGAATTTTTCGATTACGAAAAGTGTCCTCCTCACCGAGGCTGGGAATCGAACCCACACCCCATATATGAAAATCAGGTCACGTCACGGACAGGCATCACCAAGGGCATCACGGTGTAAAAATATGGATTATTATTGAAGTTTCAAGTTTTTTTCACAGACAGTTAGGCAAGGTCATTTGAAATTAGCCACGGGGTGTTTCAAAATATTTCATCGGTGATTTTTTGAAAATAGTAACTTTTATTAATTTTTTTCTCCAGTATACATATAAAAAGTCAATTGATATATCAGTAATGGATAAATTATGGCAATTAACCCTCAAAATTGAAAATATACACATTTGTAACATTTCTTTATAGAAAACCAACTTTTAAACGGAACAAAAATGAATGAAAATCATTTGTATTTTAAGCGTTTTGGAAGTTTTTTTTTTTTTTTTCTTGCTTGAATTACAATCTATTTCAAACAATTATCATCTACTTCCAGCCTTTATCCAGTCCTCTGCTTAATGTTGTATTTGCATTTTTTCTTCCAACTATATAGCCAGCCCATTGTCAGTCTGCCATATTTTATAGGATTCATAATATTTTCCTCTCTTTACACAGTCTCTATAGTTTTCTGTGGTACACGATGAGACGGATGGTTTGCAGGTGCTCGTCAATCTAAACATACGCCCACAATAGTATAACCTAACGGATTAAGATCTAGACCAAAATTTTGCATCTTTGTTCTTCAGCCATTGTTGGGTCGATTGGACGTGTGACTTGGCGCTCCATCATGCCGTAGTACAACGTTTTGACTATCAAATCGTGAATTTGGCCTTCACCCAGGGAAGCACTTGGTCTTTAACATTCCGATAAATAATAAGTAGTGATTTTAAACCCAACATAAATGGAAACAGGCGGCAGTTTCAAACCGTTGTGGCCACCAAGCCAAACACCATGACATCAGCCGGATTGGTTTCAATTTTAACATCATTTTTCTCCAGAACATCCCACAATTTTCTTCGATGAAATGAACCAGTCCGTGCAGTTGTTGGCGTCAGCATCGATGCTCAAAAGCTTTTCGCGTCGAAGAACAGGATTATATTTTTTCCTTCTTCAACATTCTTTGTTGAATCTTTTTGAACGAGTCACTCGAAGTTCCTATACCCGGTTCGTAATCAAGTGGCATTTCACTCAAGCTCTGGAAGGTACATGCATGTCTTCCTTGATGGATTTCTCAGAAATTTCGACTTTCTTAGCATTTTTTTGATGGAACGCACCAAGTTGCGAGCAATCTTTCCACGAGCCGATTTGATCACGTTTGGTACATGTGCAAAGCATGGACGTCCACTTTCCGGCTTCCGCTGCTTAGACCCATCCTGCTTAAAGCACTACTACCATAGTAATCTCATTCCCGGCGTCTTCTGGGCGAGGCAATACACTAGTAACGCTGCACTTCTTTTGCGTACATTTTAGAATTTTGGCAATAAAACAATTACAATCTCTCGGTGCAGCATTTGAAAGTAAACATAAACAAATATATTTTCAACAGAAATTAGTTACTAGCTACTCGAATTAACCCAAGATTCAAGTTTAAACATTTTCGCTTTATTTTTCGCTGCACCCTGTACTACGAATAAGGTTACCTTCGGCTTACGTAATAAGCTCTAGGTCTGGCTTTCAAATTTTACGAGTGGAAGGTGTTACGTACAATAATACTCAGGGAGAGGCCAGAAAAAAACATGTGGCGCATACGCATGAGTAACGAGTTGCATCATATGTTCAAAAAGAAAAATGTTATAGAAACTTCAGTGGGCAGGTCATCTAGCGCATATGTTGGAAGATATAATAGCGAATATTTTATATAACAGAGAACAGGGTTGATGCCGGGAGATAGATGATAATTGCTGAAAAAAAGATTGTAATTCACGCAAAAAAAACACTTAAAAATCGCTTTGAAGCTGCATAAAATATTATTTTATACCGTTTAAGATCCGTTATAATATTGACTCGTGCTGTACAGCAGAAACACTAAAAATGTGTATATTTCCAATTTTGAAGGTATTGCTGAGGTTATCAATTCATTTTTCTCCTGTCCATAAGACGAGTTTAAACAAATCCCATTGAATTCTTCCACCACTTAATTGTATCTACTGACAGATACGTATTTCTTGACAGCCTCAACAGTAAGGGTTGTCTTCAGTGTCTCTGTACTTGACTCTGACTTCATTTTTTCTACCGATTATTGGAGAAAAACACATTAAAAATAACTTTTTTCAAAAATTCGCCGATGATATATTTTGAAACACCCCTTGTCTCATTTCAAATGATCTGGCCTAACTTTCTGTGAAAAACTCAAAGGTTTAGCTCAATCGAGTTGTACGCAAAGGTGACGTTGAACCATACGTAGCTGTATGTAATCTTACAGGTGGTTTTCGACTATTCTGTGCGATGTGGACCGAAGTAAAGCGTTTTTCAAGCCCATGCCTAAATCTGCTTTCGATGTGATATATACTTAATTTTTTGGGACCAATATTTGAAAATGAAGATAAAAATAAAATTTCAAATAATTCGAGGATGAACAACACTCTGCAAGCGTTCACATATTTTACATTTGAGTAAAACTCTGCTACAGAGAGAGTTAGAATCGTTCGATAATTGTATCTCGATTCGAAGCATTGGTAAACAATGCCATAAATCCGATTGAACTTCATTGTTGGACATTAAATTGGTATTAATTAGGTTTTATTATTTTAAATAATAATCAGATTGGCTACACAATTTGAAAAGCTTTCAAGCCTGGCTGATAAGTGTAAGCAGCTGCAACCATTCGACCGACGTGCAAACTGCTAAGCAGCAGAGACTTACCACCCATCGCTACTTTAAAAAGTCAGTCTGAGCCCCTGGTGACTCATTTCAACAGCGTTATTGATAATAATAATTATTCCTTCACGTGAATTGCGTCGGACTTAGCGTTTACTCCGGCAAAAGACACCTACGAATCCAGCAAAATGAGCCAAAAGAAAGTTTACCAGAACGCATCTACACTGCAGCAGCGATAGAAGAGATTCCGAGCCCCCTCTACTGTATCAACAGACGTGAGCATATTAAGCTATCGTCAAATGCCCCCCAAGCTTTCCAAGGAAAAACGCACGTTTAAGTTAGGATAAAACGAACTGCACTTCAGCTTAAAGCCCTGCCAATGGCGGACATAAAAAACTTTCAATGGAATAACGCTAAAGAAATGCTGATAAATTACTAAGTTTGAAAAAGGCAGGAATGCAAGTTCGAAGATTAGAATGTAGTGCTATGGGTAGCTTGAATTAGAAACAACGTAAAACCGCGTAAATCCCAAAATATGTATGCGAAGGACTGGGAAATCCAGAAACTCGCGTGAATAAAAAAATCGCATAAAAAACTCATTCTGTAAAAACAACCGCGTAACAAAAATTGAAAGCTTCAGTGTACATCGGGTATGAAGCGTTGACTTCTTCCTTGATCGAATGGTCCAAGTGAAAATTGAAAATCCATCGAGAAACGGCTGAGATATTAACGATTAAAGTCCTATCTAACTATTTTCTGTTGACGATTTTCAATTTTTTGCAAATTCGTAAAGTGTACCCTAATATAGAAAAAGACAGACGTAATTCTACGTCAAAAAAAAATCGAAGGTAAGGTACAGTGGGGTAGAGTGGGTAAAATGGGGTAAGTGAAAAAACGCAAGTATCTTCACTGATGAAGCCACAGAATTATTCAATTTCATTTCACAATCATACAAGGCCATTTAAAATCAATGCGTTGAATAAGTGAAAGATGACAGAATAATGAACCATTTCAAAATGCGAGAGTGAAAATTTATTAACCTTTCAAGTTTATCTTTTACATAAGTTGTTTTGCGTGTCAATAAATTCAAATATTTTTTTTGTTGGTTTCCATAACACATTCCATTAGTGCATTGATAAGTTGGTTTTCTTTGTAGTTTTGAATTCCAGCCACAAAAAAAATGATATGAACATCTAAAATTTGAAAAAAAATGTTTTATTGCTTTGCCTGTTTTTTTTACCATGGTGGGGCAAGTAAAAGTTTTCCGACACTGAATGCTTTCTCTATTTTTTCAAGCACAAATAATTTCTATTAGGCGTATATAAACAAATGATACCAATTCGAATTCATTCGAAGGTTTTTGGTTATTACAGGGATACATGGTAATACTAAATCAGGAACCCGAAGTGCCAAGTGTGTCAGTGTTTTAAATAATCCATGTTTGACAAATAATTCGTGAAAAATGTTATTTATATAGCTTAAATACAAGTATCAGTACTATTGCAAATAAATCAATAATTATGATTTATTTAGTTGAAATCTATAAAATTTATTTATTTGTTAATGTAGACTCTTCTACTGAAATCATAAGTGGATTGTTAATGTTAATGTTAATGTTTGATATGTTTCTAGGTTTGATGAATATTTCAAAGATAATTTCTCTGCATTACCGCCAAGGTTCATTATCTTACTATAACCTGAAATAGAAAAGTAGTGTTAGACACAAATGGAGATGAGTAGAGTCCTATAAGAAGAGTAACGTCATGAGTCACCTTTGACAGGTCTCCTGCTCGTTTGGAACGCACATTTGTATGGAACTGACAGACGATTCTGTTCCAATTCTGACACTTGACGACACTGTTATTATAGTCACTGTAGAGATGAGATATTAGATCTCAAAAAAATCAAGTAAAGAAAACATAAAAATATAAAAATCATTTAATAAAAGCACTCTAGTGCCCTTTGACTTTCATGAAGTGTCAAAAAGCATCACAACAGATCACAGTTATGTTCTATTCAGCATAATTATCATTTGCATGAAATATATGAACAGCAAATGTGTTCTTATATTGAAAAATTTTCTTTAAAATCATTTTTCACTTACTCCCACATGTGGGCAAGCGAAAAATTGAAACAGATTTTTTGGTTATCTAAATATTGTGTATCCTTAAAGAATTTTTCAAAAATCTTGTTCGCAGGCATATAAAGATTGGATAGATGATTTGTTATGTCATAAATATGATCAATTTCAATATTATATACAACTTTTATGACTTGATGAACATGAACTATACGATTTCCTTTACCCACTTGCCCCACTGTACCTTACATGAAACTTCGATAATAATCCATTTGTTTACACTGTGAGATTTCCAGATTAAGTTCATTTTCGTTTATTTTTTCTTGCGATGTAGGTAATTCTATTTTTTTTTAATTTGCTTTAACATATATTTTTTCAATCGTTTGATTCTTTTCGAAACATTAAGAATCATAAAGTCTTCTTGAATAATTCTGAATATGGTACGTTGCCTATTTATTGTTATTTTCTATTTTTGATATTGGTCAGTACTAAACTTAAAATAAAATTTCAAAATTCCACAATTTTTTAAAATATTTAGAAAACCGCATTATTTTTTGTTCTTTTGTGGTTTTGTTCACGCTTTTGAAGAGTGAAATATCACTAGTTTAGTATTTGTTTACAAATAACATTATTGAGTTCTCCAAGACAAGAATCACCGACGCCATTAGGGGACAACGGTCAAAAAATGCACCCCTGGGGCAAAATGACCTCACTCATAAAATCACTTATATAATCTGTTGTAGTACATTTACGAATATTACCATTCCAATTCATAATTAGTTATCCATCATTCAGCTCCATTGGAAAAATTAAGCAAAATCCCTTCAAATTCACTGAATTTTAACGATTTGCTATTCTTCCACCACATCCGTAAGATTGTTGTTCAATCCATTAAGAAAAAACAAACAACCATGCGTTCATCATCATTTTACATGCAATTGAATCATTTTAAACCACCATTCGGGCGTTTTGCCACAGGCCTATTTTTAAAACATTTTTTAAATGCGTTAGAATGTCATGAAAACCTTATTGTTTTGAATAGGAGATCATTTGAAATGTAGCTGGGTTTGCAAATTTTGCACCTGCACGTTGAAATGGTTGGTATTTTTGTTTATATGGGCGAAAACATCGAAAAAGCTTAAGGGTTGCATTTTGGACAGTTCTCCCCTATCACTGTGTGGGATGTTTAAAATAATAGTAGGTGGTAATCCAGATGCAGCAAAAACATCACAAACTTTTCAAGAGGAGTACAGCAAAACGCACACTACTATTCATTTGGAGAGCTCAATACAATAGAAGATTATGAAGGTGAATGATTCACTCTAAAAAATTTCACTCTAAAAATGATTCACTTTAAAAAAGGTCATTTGGCTTAAAAGGTCGTTTGGCCGAATGGGACATTTGGCCCAATAGGACATTTGGCAGAATAAGACATTTGGCCGAACAGGATATTTTGCCAAACAGAATATTTAGCCGAATAGGACATTCAGCCGAATATATTATTCTGCCAAACAGGTCATTGGGTTGAATAGGTTATTTGACCGAACATTTGGCAGAATAGGTCATTTGAACAGTGAGAAAATTTCAAATTTTAAGTTCTTCACTCGTCGAGAGTACCAAGGCCAGGGGCACTTGACAGGGGGAGGGGCAGGATGGATACCCTGAGGTCCAACCGTGGATATTTTATTTTTTTGTGAGAATTTCCCCGCGTGCTGCGCCTGGTTGGCTAGTCACCGGACAGACAAACAGGGCTATTATATATATGATTCCCAAAGTTTCTGTGCGAGCGTGGTTCAGAGGTGGGGACTTAAGTCGAGGCTTCATTCGCGTGATGTCGGAACTTATGTTCAATCACTATTCTCTTAACGCACATCTGTACAGAATAAACTTTGTCAATAGGTGCGGAGCCGGTTACGATGACATCGATCACGTAGTTTGGTTCTGCTCGGAAAATGACGCCTCCAGAGAGCCACTATTGGATACCCTAGTGGCCCGAGGTAAACAACCCTTCAAGGAAATTCGAGGTGTTTTGGGGGATCGTGATGTGGTCTATATACAGGCCATTTATAGTTTCATTAGATTCTGACATCAAAATATAATTTTTGTCTCCGTTACTCAGGTCATCCGGAGGACGCTCCCAGTCGAACCAATCCTCGAGCACGACGACACGCCACATCGTCCCTTTACGCCAAATGCCCGGATGAGCAGCCGAAATTCCCTGATCCCGAATCCTAAGCCCCGTTCATCGTTAAATATTGTAACTAACCTCGAGTCACCACGAGTACGCTGGCTCCTTCCCTTCTCTTACTAACGGAAAAAATGACATTGATTGTATATATCACAAAGAAACATGGCTCCGTAAAGTGTTATACACGCTTGAGCCTACCAAATAAATGAACTTGAAAAAAACAGACACCTGAGGAGGTTAACTCAACTAATGTGGGGATTGGATCACCCGACCCACTAAAACCAAAACCCTTTCGCCAGTCCGTATCCCCGGCCCGCAATTAAGCAATAGATCCGAGGAGGACTATTTAAAACGCTCACGCCTATGCTTACGCACTCGACGCACTTAGTTATAACGCAACATCGACTTCAAGGGTGGTAACCTCACCACCCGTCTATCGCAAGCTATGACATTAACCTATCGGTCTGTATCATAAACTCGCGTAGGAAACGAGCACCCCGACAACAAACGCCACGCGTAAACCACAATGACCTCTATATCTACATACGGAGGTCTCCGCAGCCCACCCGCGACGTTTTTGTTGTTGGGGTGAGCCTACACTGAAAGAAGCGGCATGGTAACGCAGACTATATCAAGGGTAATGCCAAACACATTTTACCACTTGATTTCAGCAGAACGCGAAATGTTTTTGAAACTACTGCAACAGCAGTTGAACTTACCATGTCGTTTTTGAAATTGGGAAGTAGTAGAATGCAATATGTTTACGTCAAGGGTACTAGAAAACATGACACATAAACAAAGTAAAATTTACCATGGATGCTGGTTTCATATTACCAGGGTTTCGACTTTTCGTTTCAATGAGACCAAAGCAAGCGTTGGACCAAGAGAAAATCTTTTTTCTTTGTTTATGTTGAGAATCATCTTTCATCCATCAATATTTTCTCTAGAATTAGTTTTGGAAGATAAACGAAAATCTTGCCTATTAGATGAAAATCCTTTTACGTTTCATCACTTTTACCTTTTACTCACTTTTCGCGAGAATTATCGCAGAACAATTAGAAAATTGTATGGTCGCGCCGGGATTCGAACCCAGAATAGTAACAATAATAGCTGCGGGGGTGCGCTTACTCTGATCACACCACCACGCTATCTGTATGAAAGCATTAGGTTATTTGGTCCACATAAGCTACTACCATTTGCATTTATGATGCCACGAAAAGACTGGAATATGAATGCAAAAAGAGCAACCAACGTTTGGCGGCAATCGAGGTGAGCGAAAATGGTTATCACTCTCCAGGCTGTTTTTCTTTCCCGAAAAGCGATTTCTCCCCGAAAATTTTGCTGAGGGAGCATCCTGTGCTCCTGAGATTGAGTGAGCATTACGAACCCTGATATTACTATGTACGGTAAAAAGAATTTCTTTGCAATCTTTATTTATGTTTTCGATTTTTTAAGGTGGAGTAGAAAAAATACAGGATGAACAATTTTTATTTAAGCATATTTACCAATTAGAACATATTTAATAATAAATTTTAAGCTGAAGATCATAATAATTCTTAACGTGATAAAGAAAACACGGATATTATGGATACCTCCTCGCGAAGCATCTCAAAAGTTCAAAAAGCAATAGCTAATGAAAAACATGATTTCGTTTGACGAGTAGTTGGTAGGATGGTTATTTGGCGCTGAAATATAAATCATGGCTATTTCACTATGCAATAACTTGTATCTCTGGATAAATACATACCCATGTTATTTATCTACCGTTACTTCGGCCCGGTTTTGCTTATCTTTTTTTTTTTCAAAGAGAATCCGCAGGAAACTTTTAACAAGGAATGTCCGTCCGAAACCATTTATATCATTCCGATGCTTATCTGGGGATAGAGAACTTACCAGTTTATCAATGAAGGTGTGGAGTGGGAAACTTATCAAAAATAACAAAAAATCACGATTTGCCGCGACTCCGCGAGGATAGCGGTAACTGAATCGCATGGTTAGATTTACTATGGATATTCTAGTACGTGTGCAGTAACCTCAACTAAGATTCAGTCATAATGAATGAAATTGTTGTTCGCTTTACTGTAAGATTGTGACACATGGTCATAGTAAAATTGAACGCAAGTGAATAGTTAACGTTACAACATATTTTTTTTCAGTGTAGTGTGAGCATGGTGTTCGCTGCATCACAGTAGTTCAGTATAACTTCTGAACTCTTTTACCGATGTCCACCCAAATATTCTCTGTCTAAGGAAGAACATATCAGACTGGGTGGGAGTGTCATAGATGAATGAGAGAGGGTATATTTATTAATCGAACAGTTTAGTATACCTTTTTATCGGATGGGTCAATTCAAACCAAATTTGTAAACACATATTCTCTACCCAAAGGAAACTATTTTAGAGAGGCTGGGAGGGACTTTTGGAATGCGGGACGTTATTTGGGCTGTTTTTAGAAAACGACTTCTGAATCCTTTTGACATAATTTAAATTCCTTATTATTTGATTCATCCGACTGCCTGAATTCCTCAAAAATAGCAAATCTTCGACACTAACATTTTCCCGGACCGAAAATAACAATTCCCTCAAAAATGATTTTATCGAAAATTATGTTTCCCGAAAATGATACTTCCCGATACACATATCCCAGAATATGACATTTACCTGAAAATGACATAGGTACACCGGAATAAAGTAGGCCATTATCATAACCAGGGTTCGTAATGCTCATTCAGTCTCAGGAGTACAGGATGCTCACTCAGAAAAAATTTCGGGAGAAATCGCTTTTCGGGAAAGAAAAACAGCCTGGAGAGTGATAACCATTTTTCGCTCACTTCGATTGCCGCCGAACGTTGGTTTGTTCTTTTTCATTCATATTCGAGTCTTTTCGTGGCACCATAAATGCAAATGGTAGTAGCTTATGTGGACCAAATAACTTAACGCTTTCATACAGATGCCGTGGTGGTGGGGCTAGAGTAAGCCCATCCCCACAGCTATTATTGTTACTATTCTGTCTGGAATCTCGGCGCGGCCATACAATTATATAATTTTTCTGCGATAATTCTCGCGAAAAGTTAGTGAGAGTTAAAAGTGATAAAACGAAAAAAGGATTTTCATCTAATAGGCAAGGTTTTCGTTTATCTTCCCAGGCTAATAATTCTGGAGAAAGATTATTGATGGGTGAAAGATGATCCTCAACATAAACAAAAAAAAAAAAGATTCTCCCTTGGGCCGAAAAACGCTTGCTTTGGTCTCATTGAAACGAAAAGTCGAAACCCTGATCATAACACTATTTGGCCCAAGGTCATTCGACATGAAAGGGAAAATTAGGCAATTTAGTGGGCATTCGCCCGGAATAAGGAAATGGTGGGTGTGATCCCTTCTTTGAATATACGCGTTTGTCCGGAATAAGGCATCGGTGGATGTTTTTCGTTCTTTAGAAATAGACGTTTGCCAGAAATAAGGCGAATGTGGGTTTGATCCCTTCTTCCAAATCAGTCAATGTTTCCAACAGCCTTCTTTTAATCAAATGATGAAGTATCAATAGTTAAACACAATTACCCTGTTGACCAATTGGTTTTATTATTTTCCGATTGTGGAAAAAAACGGCAAACCGAACTGGCAATTCTGAGCAAGGCCGGGTAAATAATATTCCTTCTGATTCTTCGACCACGTATTTAGCTACATATGTAAACGGCCCTCCTTAGTCGTGCGGTAAAATGCGCGGCTACAAAGCAAAGACCATGCTGAGGGTGGCTGGGTTCGATTCCCGGTGCCGGTCTAGGCAATTTTCGGATTAAAAATTGTCTCGACTTCCCTGGGCATGAAAGTATCATCGTGTTAGCCTCATGATATACGAATGCAAAATGGTAACCTGGCTAAGAAACCTCGCAGTTAGGGGAAAATGTGGTAAAATGAACACGTTAAGGACCTGCGTTAAATTCAATCACGGGCAAAACACGGGCAGCAGGGACTATGTCCAAGGGCTTGACGATCCCTCCCCAGGCCATCTGCGTGTTGTGGGGCTTGCCTAGGATGTGGTGGGGTTTGACAGTGGGCCCTGTTAAACCTCTATAAAAAGCTGCATGTATCCGCTAGTAGCCCCACCAAAGCGACCGTGTGCCGCTCAAAGCGCACAAGCCCAAGTCCTGGTGTTAGGTGGGACGCTAAACAGGCCTGACACGACGGCCCTCCGACGAGACAGGAGGTTTGCGCAGGCCCAATAAGCCGCCTAGAAAACCAATCATTACGAACAATATAAGAGATAATGCGACTCGATATAATCGGCAAAGACCTAGGCGACGAATACAGGGTCACGATTGGAAGCTTGGAACATGGAATTGCAAGTCGCTAGGTTTCGCAGGTTGCGACAGGATGATCTACGATGAATTACATCCCCGCAACTTCGACGTCGTGGCGCTGCAGGAGATTTGCTGGACAGGACAGAAAGTGTGGAAAAGCGGGCATCGAGCGGCTACCTTCTACCAAAGCTGTGGCACCACCAACGAGCTGGGAATCGGCTTCATAGTGCTGGGTAAGATGCGCCATCACGTGATTGGGTGGCACGCAAGGATGTGCAAGCTGAGGATTAAAGGCCGTTTCTTCAACTATAGCATCATCAACGTGCACTGCCCACACGAAGGGAGACCCGACGACGAGAAAGAAGCGTTCTACGCACAGCTGGAGCAGACATACGATGGATGCCCACTGCGGGACATCAAAATCGTCATCGGTGACATGAACGCACAGGTAGGAAGGAGGAATGTATAGACCGGTCATCGGACCGGATAGTCTGCACACCGTATCGAATGACAACGGCCAACGATGCATAAACTTCGCAGCCCCACGCGGAATGGTAGTCAGAAGCACCTTCTTTCTCCGCAAAAATATCGACAAGGCCACATGGAGGTCACCTAACCAAGAAACCGGAAAACCAAATCGACTCACGTTCTAATCGACGGTAAATTCTTCCTCCGACATCACGAACGTCCGCACTTACCGCAGTGCGAATATTGAATCCGACCACTACCTCGTTGCAGTATGCCTGCGCTCAAAACTCTCGACGGTGTACAACACGCGTCGAAGTCGGACGTCAGCGGCTTAACATTGGGCGGCTACAAGATGGTAGACTAGCCCAAGAATACGCGCAGCAGCTGGAAGTGGCACTTCCAACGGAAGAGCAGCTAGGTGCAGCGTCTCTTAAAGATGGCTAGAGAGATATTCGATCCGCCATTGGTAGCACTGCAACCGCTGCACTTGGCACGGTGCCCCCGGATCAGAGAAACGACTGGTATGACGGGCGAATGTGTGCAGTTAGTAGAAGAGAAGAATGCAGCATGGGCGAGATTGCTGTAACACCGTGCGAGGGCGAACGAGGCACGAAATAAACAGGCGCGGAACAGACAAAACTCGATTTTTTCGGAGGAAAAAGCGTCAGCAGGAAGATCGAGACCCTGAAGAGACGGAGCAACTGTACCGCACTAATAACACACGAAAGTTCTATGAGAAGTTAAACCGTTCACGTAAGGGCCACGTGCCACAGCCTGATATGTGTAAGGACATAAACGGGAACCTTCTTACGAACGAGCGTGAGGTGATCCAAAGGTGGCGGCAGCACTACGAAGAACACCTGAATGGCGATGTGGCAGACGAAGATGGCGGTATGGTGATGGACCTGGGAGAACGCGCGCAGGACATAATTCTACCGGCTCCGGATCTCCAGGAAATCCAGGAGGAGATTGGCCGGCTGAAGAACAACAAAGCCCCTGGGGTTGACCAACTACCAGGAGAGCTATTTAAACACGGTGGTGAGGCACTGGCTAGAGCGCTGCACTGGGTCATTACCAAGATTTGGGAGGAGGAAGTTTTGCCGCAGGAGTGGATGGAAGGTGTCGTGTGTCCCATCTACAAAAAGGGCGATAAGCTGGATTGTAGCAACTACCGCGCAATCATATTGCTGAACGCCGCCTACAAGGTACTCTCCCAAATTTTATGCCGTCGACTAGCACCAACTGCAAGGGAGTTCGTGGGGCAGTACCAGGAAATATCCAGGCGGGTTTTATGAGGGAACGCTCCACCACGGACCAGGTGTTCGCCATTCGCCAAGTACTGCAGAAAAGCCGCGAATACAACACATCATCTATTCATCGACTTCAAAGCCGCATATTATACAATCGATCGGGACCAGTTATGGCAGCTAATGCACGAACACGGTTTTCCGGATAAACTGACACGGTTGATCAAAGCGACGATGGATCGGGTGATGTGCGTAGTTCGAGTTTCAGGGGCATTCTCGAGTCCCTTCGAAACCCGCAGAGGGATACGGCAAGGTGATGGTCTTTCGTGTTTGCTATTCAACATCGCTTTGGAAGGGGTAATACGAAGAGCAGGGATTAACACGAGTGGTACAATTTTCAATAAGTCCGTCCAGCTATTTGGTTTCGCCGACGACATAGATATTATGGCACGTAACTTTGAGAAGATGAAGGAAGCCTACATCAGACTGAAGAGGGAAGCTAAGCGGATCGGACTAGTCATCAACACGTCGAAGACGAAGTACATGATAGGAAGAGGTTCAAGAGAAGACAATGTGAGCCACCCACCGCGAGTTTGCATCGGTGGTGACGAAATCGAGGTGGTAGAAGAATTTGTGTACTTGGGCTCACTGGTAACTGCCGAAAATGACACCAGCAGAGAAATTCGGAGACGCATAGTGGCTGGAAATCGTACTTACTTTGGACTCCGCAAGACGCTCCGATCAAATAGAGTTCGCCGCCGTACCAAACTGACAATCTACAAAACGCTAATTAGACCGGTAGTCCTCTACGGACACGAGACCTGGACGATGCTCGTGGAGGACCAACGCGCACTTGAGTTTTCGAAAGGAAAGTGCTGCGTACCATCTGTAATGGTGGGGTGCAGATGGCGGACGGTACGTGGAGGAGGCGAATGAACCACGAATTGCATCAGCTGTTGGGAGAACCATCCATCGTTCACACCGCGAAAAATCGGACGACTGCGATGGGCCGGGCACGTAGCTAGAATGTCGGACAGTCACCCGGTGAAAATGGTTCTCGATAACGATCCGACGGGCACAAGAAGGCGAGGTGCGCATCGGGCAAGGTGGATCGATCAGGTCCTCCTTAGACTGCGTGGTTGGCGACGTGTAGCCATGGACCGAGCCGAATGTAGAAGACTCTTATATACCGCACAGGCCACTTCGGCCTTAGTCTGATTAAATAAATAAATAAATAAATTCAATCATAAAACGAGAATAAATTGCAAGTTTAACCACTGAACATTGTTTTTGGTAATAAACATCGTTTTACATAGTTTTTCTTCGAAATAAAGAACATCGAAATTTCGTATGTACAAAAATAGTGCGGGTAAAATAAACAATTCCTGGTGGTAAAATGAACATCGATTCTAAAACCCTTTTGTAACATTTAATTTTCATTTTTTCAACTCCAGCACCGTAAATATAACCAATTAAGATTACGAGAGCCTTTTGAAAAATCTGGTATATCTTTTGAAAAGTTTCTAATTATCAAAATAATAAAAAGAAGAAAAAAAGTTTTGAAATATCAGTTTTCGATATTCGAAGTGGTATCTTGATTATTTGATATGGTTTGTTTCTTGAACTTCCGTTTCACAATTGCACAACTTTTATCATAAATTTGTATAAGTTTGATACAAGTGTTCATTTTACCTGCATACATGTCATGTGATAAATAGCTCTTTCTATAATGATGCAAACTAAAAATTTTACTATTTACCCCTGCAACATTTTTGTGAAGGTTTTCCTATTTGCCGCTGTAGTTTGAACCAATGTTATGATGAATTTATTAAGAATTAAAGCTTACGGAAAAATTGTTGAAAATAACATCAGACCCAATTTTCACGGCTTCGGATAGTAATAGTTATTCGCCCGGTCTCAAAACCAAAATATAAGCTCAGGTACCTTATGTTATTTAGAAAAAAAAAACATGTGCATACGCCTAATTTATGTTTTAATCTCAATATAGCCAACTGTTCATTTTACCAGCTTTTCCCCTAATAACTGTGGAAGTGCTAAATGAACACTAAGCTGCGAGGCGGCTCTGTCCCAGTGTGGAGATGTAATGCCAATAAGAAAAAGAAGAAGAAGATGTAAAAGAAGAATCAGAAAGAAACAAAAAATGTTACGCCCATTTCAAATGTCAAAACAAGATTAAAACATATACTAAGTAATTAACCCTTCCCTCATTGGGTAGTTCTTCGAGATGTTTTTTCTTCGGTGTTGATTAGGTGTTTAAATTTGTATTTGCCCGAAAACATTTGAGTAACTAAATGCGACATCAGTTCTTATTATTTAAATTTAATAAGAACCGATGTCGCCTTT
>NC_085140.1:315707503-315960745 GCF_024139115.2 Armigeres subalbatus
TGAGAAATTTTCAGAAAAGTTATAATTGCGTTTGTCCATTCTCCGCAAAATATTTTCCTTATTTCATCTTAGCAACGATTCGTTATTTTGACTGAGATAGTGACGAAAAATATGTTTGCAAAAATAAAATATAAATTTGTTATGCGTTATTAAATAATTTAAAAGGTAAAAAAATTGAATCCTCTTGCATCTATTGCATCTATTGCATCTTCTATCTTCTTCTCTTCTATATATATAAAAACCAATCTATGTATGTATGTTCGCTAACTACTTCTGAACCACTTGGCCGATTTCAACCAAATTTGGTACAGACATTCTCTATCCTCAGGGGAAGTTAACAAAGGGGTGGGATGGTCATGTAGAAAAGGGAGGGGTGGTGGGAGGGTTTTGTTCAGAAAACGAACAATTCTGTGTAACTTTCAACTCCCAGGACCGATTTCAACCAAATTTTGTACACATATTCACTACGAGGAGGTAATCATATGGGAGGGGATTTGGGAAAGGGGGAGGGGTCTGGAGGGAGGGTTTTGTTTAGAAAACGGGCAATTCAAAGTAAATCATGAACCCCTGTACCGATTTCAACCAAATTTGGTACACACATTCTACATCATAAGGAAAAGATAACAAAGGGGATGGGATGGTCATTGGAAAAAAGGGGAGGGTATAGGGGGAGGTGTTGTCTTTGGAAAACGAGCAACTCAGTGTAACTCCCAACCCCCAGGACCGATTTCAATCAAATTTTGTACACATATTCACTATGAGGAGGTAATCATATGGGAGGGGATTTGGGAAAGGGGGAGGGGTCTGAAGGGAGGGGTATTGTTCAGAAAACGGGCAATTTAGTGTAACTTCTGAACCCCTGTACCGATTTCAACCAAATTTGGTACACACATTTTCTATCCCTAGGAGAAGATAACAAAGGGGGTGAAATGGCCGTTGAGAAAAGAGGAAGGGTAAAGGGAAAGCGGTTGTCTTTAGAAAACGGGCAATTCAGTGTAACTCCTGACCCCCAGGACCAATTCTAAGCAGATTAAATGATTAAATCATTCAACTCTATGATTAAAGATTATGATTAATGAATTATAATTTTTGAAAATGATGACTGATAATGATTAATGATTAAATTCATTTTTGACAATAATTAACGATTATGAATAGTGAAAAAACCGTTGGATTATGATTAACGATTACCGATCGTGATTAAATGTTGACACACTATGTGTATGGTTAATGATTAACGATCGATATGATTAATGATTGATGATTATGAATGATCAAATTGCATAGTGATCCATAATCGAGTAACCTTTATTCCAAATTTTAAAAGGTATGATAATTATATGATAATGATTCAAGATTAATAAATAAAAGCAAGGTATGCAATGATCCAATGTTCCAGCATAACTTCTGTACCCCTTGCCCGATTTCAACCAAATTTGGAACAAACATTCTTTTCTTAAGAAGGCGAAGATGACAGGGATCGATCAACTCAACACTTCATCGAAATCATGGTTTGCCCAGAGAAAAGCAATGATTAAAGTGTTTCCTTCTGGACGGTAAATGTGATCATTTCTTTAAAAATAGACGTTTTTCCGGAATAAGGCATCGGTGGATGTTACTCCTTCTTTATAAATAGGCGCTTGCCGGGAATAAAAGCGATTTTGGGTTTGATCCCATTTTCAAAATCAGTCAATGTTTTCAAATGTAATCTACCTTCTTTTAATCAAATGATGAAATATCAATAAGAAAACACAATTATCCTTTTGACCTATTCCAATTCCGATGGTGAAAAAAACTGCGAATTAAACTGGCAACTCCGAGCAAGGCCGGGTACATACAGCTAGTAATCTTTAAAATTAAATAATGGAAGAGCCGATATTACGGTTTCGTCAATTCTTACCACATTTAAAAAAGTTTCAAACTAACAAATAAAAATTCTCAAAATTTTGCATCCAATTTTACGCCTGACAACGAAAAATCACTTTCGCCTTGAAACGAGGGACAATGTCTTTTTACGTCGGGTTAAATTTAATCTTTTCACATCACTTATGCCTCTGCAGTGACAAGGTTGGAACGCAGTCGCTGAAATGGAGAAGGTGGCTAACAAGAGAACTCTCCATAGGCAACATCACCAGCACCGTCCCCACATCATGGTCGTTTTTCATGCGGAAACTAGAAAATTGGTTCGCCTTCATCGGCAAGCATGGAATAATAAATTCTCAACCTGTAAGGATCTATAGAAATCACTTCCCTTCCCGTTCAGTAAAGGGTGACACGAGGCGTAAAATTCTTACCAACTGAAAGAAGGAAAAAGATTGAGTGCGAGCGACGAATTTTCGCTATCGTCATTATTCTGCTCCAGAAGAACGTCGAAGAATGAAGGAATGTAGGTCTGGGTGCCAACAAGTGCGGACGTAAGGAGTTTGCATATGAATGCAATTCTTAACCTGATTTGCAATCTAATAGACATTTTTGTACGCGTTTCGAACCCCACCACCGAGGTCAATATTCCAAGGCAAGGATTTCCTTCTTGGGTGAAAATTTAGTGGGACAGCATCATAGCATCATGGTGCTTTGCGGAAAAGGTTCGTGCTGGAATTTGTCGAAGAATGTGGTTTTCTGGTTTCTTTTCTTGAACCCGAATAGCGAAATTCATCATCTTGAAAGGACACTTCGGGATGAAAGGAGTTGTATGACGATAGCGGGATTGAATGTACCCAAGTCGATGCACGTGCTGTGAAGTGTGGTGAATGACTAGCCTTAGCATACCAATGAATATCGGAGAGGATTTGGAATTTGCAACCCCCTCACCGATGTTGAACTCGTTTCACTTGTCCAACAAGTGGCGTTCGGAAGAAGTGGGTTTGGGTACTTGATTTTTCTAGTGCTAGTTGCAACATTCCTTGTGCATACTCAATGGTAATATTTAAAATCAAAAGAATTGAAAGAGCTTTAATCGATTTGTCTACTGGAGATTTAATTTCAATAATAATTGCATACCCATGTCCATGTCCAGCGGTAACTAACGTATACATTATAAAACTTGCAATGTAATCAAGCTGAATTGCATTGAACGCGTCTTTTTACGGTTGAATACTCAACATTGGATCAATCATACTAGTGAATGAATGATTAAATATCTCTGTGGAAGTCAGAACAGTGAGAGTCAAACAGAATTGAGAATAAATGTGTTCTGCGTTTAATTATCGCACAAACCATCCAATGAAGCTAATTTACTCGCAATCAAAGGCACCGAAAAATGTTTTCAGCTGGTACTTTATTCCGTTTCGATTAACAAAATAAAAGAGGACACTGCTGAATTCTCCTTGCTGCAAAGCTGTGCGATTTAAATATGACGTCCAATATTTTTTGAGATTTCTAAGCTACCCTCCCCCCCCTCAGTCACACTTTTTTGATTACTTAGCTTATGCACTGCCCTATTTACTCAGACTTCCTCCTGAAAAAAAATTGAACGACCCCTGCTCTCATTTCGGTTGAAACGTTTTTGAATGTAATAATTTTCAATTTCAATTGGCTCAAGACTCCATCACAATGTTTTGAAAATTAATGACTGTATCACTTGTTGGTAATAGTGATGCAATTGATACGGAAAAGTGCAGCAGCGATAAATAAATGTTGTTTACAACTGGGGTGGGTGGAAATGGGGTGGTAAAAATATGCCAGCTGATGCATAATGTTGCCAAACTTGACGAATTGTTTTTTTTTATCATAAGACATGTTCATAATGTATCAAATAGGGAAACTGCTCCTTGAATTCATACCATGTACCCAAATCAATACCATTCGAAAACAAAGAATCGGTGCGCAAATTGTTTTATTTATCATTTTTGTGAATTTTTTCAGCAGTGAGCACGCCGGAAAACAACAAAACACGACACAAATTGAGCCTAAATTGCCTGTTTTGCGAATGTTATTGATATAGGAGCATGTTATTAATAATGGAACAGATACCCTATATGGGTATTTATCGATTTAAAAAATTGTATACACCACTTAGAATGTAATAGAAGCTTACATAACATGTTTAAATATTTATTTTTGGTTTTATATGAATCTGGCAACGCTGAATAGATGATTATTTGCTTGTGCATGCACATCTTTGTTTGCGTGTTGGCTGGCGTATACGTTGTATTGTTCGGATTGAATGAAGTTGCATCGCGTAGCTTTTGTACTCACCATTTCACTTATTGCGCTAGTAAATTTGAATCTTCCGTAATTTATTGCATTCACAATACGGTCGTCAAATTTGTCTCTCACTCACAAATTCCCAGCACTTTCCCAGTTTTTATTTTCGAATCCCCAGATTTCATTTGGAATGCTCAGGATTTCAATAGAATTTTCAGGGATTTCTGAAATTTCTCAGGGATTCCCGGAATTTTTAGCATAGAATTGGAGGATATTGAAAGGAATACATACTAGGTTGCCAGATGGCAACTAAAAGAGAGTGGAATTATAGGTATTTGAAAGGTTCCGTTTTGTACTACCCTTGCTTATGGTGCTACACAAGACAAGTTAACCCTTATGCGGCCAACAAAAAAAAACACACGTGGATGGCCGACAGGGTACCCGTGTTCCACTAAATTGATATTCTCATAACTTCAACAATTTTCAACCGATTTGGATAATTTTGACAGTTTTGGAAACAGAAACTCATATACTTTTTGCTAATTGTCAATGTTTACAGCTTATGCCCATGGTTATTCAAGAAATCTTTGAAGTAAGGCTTAAGAGTCTACATGCGTAACCAAAGGCCATTCAACCAGTTTCAAATATGCTACAAGCTCTTTGCGCTTCTTAGAATTGAAGGTGTTCACAGTATATGCTTCGGGTAATGCAAAAATCCCTGAAATGAGGTCTTAGTCTTCCGAGAAATCTCTGGAGTAAAGCCTAAAGATCTACTCGCGTTACCAAAGGCCTATAATGCAAATTCAAATACGGTACATGCTCTTCGTGGTACTTAGCATAGAATGCGTTCACAGTATATGTTCCGAGTCATCCAAGAAATCTCTGGAGTAAGGCCTTAAGGTCTACACTCGTAACCATGGGTCTATGGACTTGTCTCAAAAGTGGTACATGCTCTTTGCGCATCTTGAAATCAAATGTGATCACTACATATGTTCTGCGCTATCGAAGAAATCTCTCGGATAAGTCCTCTGGCGCCTTCATTGCATATGTTCATGGGTATCCAAGAAAACCCTGAAAAAAGGCCTTCAGGTCTACACGCGTAACCAGAGATCTTTTAGATTGTTTCAAAACCGATACATGCCCTTTGTGGTACATAGAAAAGAGCGTTTTCATTGCATATGTTGCTGGTCATCCAAGAAAATCCTGGAAAAGGCCTTAAGATCTACACGCGTAACCAGAGGTCTTTTAGATTGTTTAAAAACTGGTACATGCCCTTTGTGGTACATAGAATAGAACGCCTTTATTGCATATGTTCATGGTCATCCAAGAAAACCCTGAAAAGGCCTTAAGATCTACACACGTAACCAAAGATCTCTCAGATTTTTTCAAAAGTGTTACATGCCCTTTGTGGTACATAGAATAGATTGCGTCCATTACATAGTTTCAAGGTCATCCAAGAAAACCCTGGAATAGGCCTTTAAATCTACATGGGTACCCAGAGATCTTTTGGCTTGTTTCAAAAATGGTACATGCCCTTTGTGGTACATATAATAGAATACGTCCATTGCATATGTTTATGGTCTTCCAAGAAAATGCTAGAATAGGCCTCAGGATCTTCACACGTAACCAGATACCTTTCGGATTGTTTCAAAAGTGGCATATGCCCTTTGTGGTACATAGAATATACCGCTTTCATTGCATATGTTCATGGGTATCCAAGAGAACACTTGAACAATCAGCAAGAATTTCACGCGTAACCAGAGTTCTTTCGGCCGGTTGAATAGTTATACATGCCTTTTATTGTACGTAGAATAGAATGCACCCATTTTAAATGTTCATGGTCATCAAAGAAAACCCTGAAGTAAGGCATTAGGATCTACACCAGAGATATATCAGCCTGTCTTAAATTTGGTACATGTCTTTGGGGCCCATGAATAAAATGCGTTCATGGCATATGCTAATGGTCATCCTAGAAAATTATGGAGTAAGACTTACACGGCTTACACGAATATCTAGAGGGTCTTTAAGGTCACTCCTTACGGAATCCAAGTTTCAAAGTGCTCGCGTTTTTGGGGGCACACCACTCGATACGGAAGCAGCGCAAAACTGTCATTTTTATTATTTCACTCATGCTGCGACGCAGCAAAGCTGAATCAACAAAAATGACAGTTGTGTGCCGCCTCCAGATCAATTGGTGTGCCCCGAAAACGCGAGCACTTTGAAACTTGTATTCCGTGAGGAGTGTCCTTAATCTAATTTTAATATGGTACATGATCTCGGCGTGAAGTTGTATCGTTCCAATTTATTAACATTTTGCATTTCCAAAGCATAGACAACTTCATATTAGTGCTATCAATGAAGTTTGTATACTACCTGGAACCAACAACAACAAGACAACAATAACTACTAGGAATGCTAATATATCAAGATGAGGCTTCACATCTTGTTTATTCTTCAATAACTGCCCAGAGCTAATGACAACAACTTGTACTACTTGAAATGCAAACATATACCAATAGCCTTCCGTTCGTGGGTTGATCTACAGATCATTCCTATATGGAGTTCATAGACTACCTAGTACCATGGCAAAAACAAAAACTACATCGTACGTTCGATATTTGCATGTCATTCAACTGCAATTCGATAGTCGCAACAGTTTTACAGTTATCGAACCGCTAAACTTCAAGCCGATGACAGACTCAATGACAGCTGCATTGCGCTGCACATTTAGATGCACTTCTCTTGCATTTGACGTCGATTGACAACTGTTTGACGTCTAGAGTGCGTTGCAGTTATCGAACGGCATTCGATAACTGAAGTAAACATTTTGTCACTCCCAGATTTTGTCTACCCCTGATTTTGCCTAACCCGATTTTATCACGTTTTCGACCCAATTTGCCACAAACAATAAAGATTTTCATGAAATAACTCACTGCCTGTAGCTTATTATGAATCATTTATGAGTACCTGTTAATAAGTTTGTAAGTCTCTTCGACAAAAAAAAAAACGGATTCCATTCACGTATTTTGCCTTGCCTTCATTACGGAGCCCACGCCAATGAAAATAACTACTTAAAATACAAACATATACCAAGAAGGGGTCTCACAACTTGTTTATTTTCAAATAAGTGCCTCCATTAAGGAGGTTGATCCATTGACCTTGACTCTATTCCATAGACTACCTGGAGCTCAAGACAACAACAAGAACTACTTGGAATACAAACATATACCAAGATGGGGTCACAAAACTTGTTTATTCTTCGATAACTGCCTCCATTACGGAGATTGATCTACAGAACTTCGGTGGGGTTTGGTCCCACGATACCAGTACGCTAGACAGGTGTTTCCCTACTAAGCTACGAAGGACCTTCGTCGTCCTCCGCATCTTAGCGGGTACTGATGAAACCAAATTCACAGCACCGGGCATGTAGCCGAACTCTCGTAATATATTCTCAGAACTAACTCTCTCATATATGTTTTTGTATAATGCCAACCAAGTAGGATGAGTATTTAGTATTATCTGGCTCCTACACACTTGCTTCATCACCAACGGCGCTCGATGAAGTAGGGTTGTGTGAGATTGTACCAGTTGGTCGTCAGATCCCAACCCGACCACATAAGCGAAGAGAGATCGCCTTTCGAGTTCAGTACATTCAAAGTTAATTGCCTATGTTCCGGGTATTGGGCCACCCGGAGTGGAAATTAATTACTATGTCTGAAACTCGATTATGCATATGCTATCTCATGTTGTGATAGATTAAGTTCGGAAAAGGTATTGGAGGAAAACCGCTACCTTCCGTCCCTCCCAGTTGTTCTTCAATAACTGCATCCGTTACGGAGGTTGATCCACCGACCTTGACTCTATGGAGTTCGTAGACTACCTGGAGTCCTCGACAACAACAAGAACTACTTGGAATACACATATACCAAGAAGGGGTCACGCAACTTGTTTATTCTTCGATAACTGCCTCCGTTACGGAGATAGATCCGAAGATCTTGAGTGGAAAGAGTTCGTAGACTTCCTGGAACTCACGACCACAACAAGAACTACATGAAAAACAAACATATACCAAGAAGGGGTCACACAACTTGTTTATTTTTCAATAACTGCCTCCATTACGGAGATCGATCCACCGACCTTGAATCTATGGAGTTCGTAGACTACCTGGAGCCAACGACAACAACAAGAACTACTTGGAATACAAACATATATCAAGAAGGGGTCACAAAACTTGTTTATTCTTCAAACGCTGCCTCCGTTACCGAGGTCGATCCCCAGACCTTGACTCTATGGAGTTCGTAGACTACCAGGAGTCTTCGACAACAACAAGAACTACTTGGAATACACACATATACCAAGAAGGGGTCACAACTTGTTTATTCATCGATAACTGCCTCCATTACGGAGATTGTTCCGAAGACCTTGACTGTATGGAGTTCGTAGACTATCCGGAACTCACGACAACAACAAGAACTGCATGAAAAACAAACATATGTCAAGAAGGGGTCACAAAACATGTTTATTCTTCAATAACTACCTCCATTACGGAGGTTGATCCACCGACCTTGAATCTATGAAGTTCGTAGATTACCTAGAGCCCGCGACATCAACCAGAACTACTTGGAATACAAACATATGCCAAGAAGGGTCCACAAAACTTGTTTATTCTTCGATAACTCATTACGGAGATTGATTCGAAGACCTTTACTGTGTGGAATTCATAGACTACCTGGAACTCACGACAACAACAAGAACTACATGAAAAACAGATATATATATATATATCAAGAAGGGGTCACACAGCTTGTTTATTCTTCATTAACCGCCTCCATTACGGAGGTTGATCCACAGACCTTGAATTTATGGAGTTTGTAGACTACCTGGAACCAATGACAACAACAAGAATTACTTGGAATACAAACAAATACCAAGAAGGAGTCACACAACTTGTTTATTCTTCAATAACTGCCTCCGTTGCTGAGGTTGATCAACAGATCTTGACTCTATGGAGTTCGTAGACTACCTGGAGCCCACGACAACAACAAGAACTACTTTGAATACAAACATATACCAAAAAGGGGTCACGCAACTGGTTTATTCTTCGATAACTGCCTCCATCACGGAGATTGATCCGAAGACCTTGACTGTATGGAGTTCGTAGACTACCTTGAACTCACGACAACAACAAGAACTACATGAAAAACAGATATATATCAAGAAGGGGTCACACAGCTTGTTTATTCTTCAATAACTGCCTCCGTTACTGAGGTTGATCCACAGATCTTGACTCTATGGAGTTCGTAGACTACCTGGAGCCCACGACAACAACAAGAACTACTTTGAATACAAACATATACCAAAAAGGGGTCAGGCAACTGGTTTATTCTTCGTTAACTGCCTCCATTATGGAGATTGATCCGAAGACCTTGCCTGTATGGAGTTTGTAGACTACTTGGAATCAATGACAGCAACAAGAACTACTTGGAATGCAAACATGTTTTAAGAAAAGGTCATTGGATGACCCGGAACATATACTGTGAATTCGTTTTGAATTTACACGATAGACAAAGGTCTATCGTGTAAATTTACGTTAACAGACCATAAGATCTTATTCCAGAGATTTTTGGATGACTTAGGCCTTACTCCAGGGGTTTTGGAGACCCAGGATATATACTGTGAACACCGACTATTCTAAGAAGCGCAATGAGCATGTAATATATTAGAAACTGGTTGATAGTCCTTCGGTTACGTGTGTAGACTCTCAAGCCTTACTTCAAAGATTTCTTGTATAACCATGGACAAAAGTTGTAAACCTTGACTATGGGCAAAAAGTATATGAGTTTCTGTTTCCAAAACTGTCAAAATTATCCAAATCGGTTGAAAATTGTTAAAGTTATGAAAATATCAATTTAGTGGAACACGGGTACCCTGTCGGCCATCCACGTGGTAAAAAAAATCAGATGCCCCTCCCCACGTCCCTCCTCACTGTATCAACGTGATTTTCTCACAGATGCTACATTTTATGGAGTTCTTAGATGTCACCGAGTTTCAGCTTTCAGCTATAAAAATTCATTGAAATAAAGGAACACGGGTACCCCGTCGGCCGCATAAGGGTTAAAGACTGATCGGAAAAGTTTCGGAGTATTTGAGCGTGAGATGTTGTGGTCAATTCTCGGCGGTAAACAGGAAAATAGCATCTCACGCCGCTGCATGTACCATACGTACCACGTGTAGAAAGTATTCCAGTTAGATTCGCCCAAGATCGTGTTCAATGGTGGATGAAGATGATACTCAATTTGGTGTGGGATCACTGAGAAGTTGCTGTAGTAAATACATAGTTTATAAGTTTCGGGAAAGCTTTGAAATCATTTAGGAAATTGTTCTTCAAATTCTATAAACTCCTCCCGGGCATCTAGAAAATTTTGATCTTTGTTGTACGCTTTTATGGTTTAGTTTAGTTCACTTTAATGAAATCAATTGCGTGCATTAGTGCTTATCACTTTTGAGATTTCTTCAAGAAATAAGAAAAATGCTATATTTTCAGGTCTGTATATGTACACATATTATAATAAGCACTTATAATTAGCATGTTTCTCTAAGATCACACTTTTCATTATAAAATTTACACAAATGGAATCAATCCATGTCTTACTGTGGCTTCGACCCACGTCCGAATGGACCACGGAACTCAAGATCTATGGCTCCGGTACCGACATCCCCTTTATTGTCTGTTCCTCCAAATTGCTGGATGCGGCGGTAACTCTGGCGGTCTTCAACTCCCGTCCAGCATCGCCGGAACGGGGTCCAGCGGCAGCACGGACTCACTGGGGCTTCAAATGGGCAGCGCGCTTTAGCGTCGATGGCACAATCTCCAGGGCAGCTACTGATACGATCGTGAGAACTCATTGCCCACCATTAGTAGTGGCGCCGGGCGAACTGCTCTTTAACGAAGTTCTTCGACTTGAGCAACTGCATCCTCTTGTCGTGTACGTTCGGGATTGTCTTCAGGTCCGGGTGTTTAGGAGCATACAGTCCTCTTGTGCAACGAGAACGAGATTCCGGCTGGGATGCGCTAGTCTGTAATTGATGGAGAATAATGCAAGCAAGGATGAGAATGGTCACAAAAGCATCTGAATATAATTTAATTTTTCCCATATTTTGCTTAAATGCTACTTACCAACATTGTAAGGATGAATTACATAGCGGTAGGCAGGAAAATAAATACAAAAATAATTCTTCCTTGTACAGCTGCAGCTCGCCACTTTTGTTTTTGTTTTGGGATGTTGACAAGTTGACAAGAGAGTAAAGTAGTGTGCGTACCCTCGAAAATTCAAGCACGCATCCATTTCAGGAAAATCTCCGATTTTCTTAATACGCCGAAATCGGCGTATTAAGAATTAATCCGAGATTAAAAATGAATATTATACTGGTTGATGCTTATGAAAATCGAGGATAATACGAGATTCTCGTATTATCCTCGTTGGAGCTTACCGCCATTAGATTTTTGGAAAGCTGTTTTCGACAGTTTTTGGGCGTGAAGTGAATTAATTGGTAGTCAAGATTGAAGAAAAATGTGAAACTCAGTTAGTGAATATGTTTTAGGAGTGATACAATCAAGGAAACAATGGGAAAAGATCAAGTGAAAAATCAAGTGAGTGTGTATGTGTTTGATCCGAACGTTCGAACGTTAGTATGCGTTCGATGAAAATACGATTATCGGCCTAGGAAAAACGTAGTTTTCAGCGTTTTTCCAGCAATTCTTCAGTAACTGCTAGTTTTGATAAGTGAAAAATTAATATGGAAATGCCATGAATATATCTAGACCAACATTTGAAAAGGGCGTAACAGCCAAAATTTATTCTTTCTGATTCTTCGTCTACATATAAAACTGTATATATGGACGAAGAATCAGAAGGAATAAATTTTGGCTATTACACCCTTTTCAAACGTTGGTCTAGACATTATGATGCAGGGTAAATCCGTAAATAGCCCCAAAATATTGAATTTAGTTCAAAACTTTATTAGTATTAGTGCGGACTCGAATAAAATCATCGTCATTATCGGATTGATTACGGTTTATAGAGCATTAACCCTTGCTTTGGGTAATGATTTTATGGGACCCAATTTATGGAATAATTAAGAATTTGAAACGACTTGATAAAATGCCACTACACTATGTTGTGACCGGATTAAATTTGAGCAACACCAACTCACATAATTCTTCTATCTGATTCGTCAAATTGACGATTGTTAATAAAAGCATAAGTAGTTTTGAAAATGTTTAGCCTTTGACTATTTTTGTATATCTGACGGTTGACAAAACAATCTTCCACTTTCAGTTCGTCGCTGGTCCTCCTGGTCCACGTGGAGCGTCTGTTCGAGCAAGTGCGTTCAGGTGCGCCGCCGAATTTGCCGTACGCAAAATCTGGACTTCTACGAGAAGGCGCTGGTGAAGCACCATCAACAGTTGGCAGCCCTGATGGATGAGCGCGTCGGTGTCGACCAGGACGATGGAGGAGGGGGCAGCAGCACCAGCAGTGGTTTCGGTTGCCCCGGAAAGGATATCCAGTCGATTGTGTGCCGAGGTGGCGAATGCAAAATTGATGAGACAGGTAGGTGGATTTTTTATTGCGCTTGCGGCTGGGTTTGCGAATTTTTCATACAGCGTTCGATTTCCTTATCATATTTCAATAAATCATTGTGGCCAGGTTATGCGGGAATAATGTGCCAAAATCTGTTGATTCGGGTAATGGTTTTTTTTTCTCTCTGCAGTGTCGCCATTTTCGCGCTGTGTGTTGTAGGTATAATGTGCTCATTCATATTGCAATCGCATTTATGAGCTGCACTAGTCGCCAGTTAATTGATATTCATGAAGCGTAAAAATATCGATGCATATTCATTTATTGAGTCAACGAACGTATGAACTGATTCGCGGTTAATAGTGTCGATAAAGTTACCCGCTTTCCTGGTGCAGTCATGGCCATGGGTGCCTTAAGAATCCCAATTACCAAACATAATTCATGCTACCAGAGCTTTAATTATAACGTATCAAAAATGTATAGCTAATCGAGTTTTGTATAAAATCGAATGCCGTAGTACATAATGCACAATCATTCCATGTGATTCAGGATTGGTTTAATATTAATATTCAATTTCACATTCATATTGTTACGCGAGAACTCAATTTTAATCAACGTAGTAACGTAGTGCTTCACTGAACCACGTTCATAAGTGGCGCCAAGAAGCTGCAAATGTGCGACTGAGAGCTCATGAAAATCCATTCATCACTAATCGGTGTAGCGAGTGAAATCCCATGATTCGTCTCAACTGCTTCCAATAACTAAAACTCCTAGCTACGTCAATGCCCCCAGATTTCTGCTGGTTCTGTACTGCAAAAAGCGAACCGCATCACGGTTGGCGGCTAATTTGAATTGAATAAAATTGAAAAGGCGCTGATTGTGAACGGTATCTGGTTATGATAGCACGTGCATGATATGCCACCATTCAGTCCACCCAAGTACCAATGGCGCAGGTATAGACTTCGGGAGGATATTTCAACCCACTACCACCGTGGTGGTTAAAGTGAGATCGAAAAAAATGACGCAATGTTCTGAATAAAATGAACACGACTATCATTCAATCGAACCAAACTTGTTGCAATCGAATTACCGATGGGGCTCACCTTCCCGTGTCGACCGATGGTCTTATTTTCTTTTTGGATTAATATCAATGAAATGCAATTATAGATTTGAGTCCAGTCGCATTAATATTGTTTGTCTGTAGGTGAATATACAAATTTAATAACGTTAATTAGTAGACTGATAGAACTCATCACGGTAATATAATGGGTCGTCGAATAAGGCAAATTAATTATCGTGCTTTTGGGAGGTAATTAATATGAATATGTAAATTTGAGGGATTGCGTTCAGTTGCTGGTCTATAAATTCAATTAAATCAATACCAATTCAGAGCGTTCAAGTTGTGAAACATTAATGCGTATGGGTAGCTGACGGATTTGGTATGCTTATTTCCATTAATGTCAGAGGATTTACCTTAAATTATTACATAAAATTAACGTTGAACCCAAGTAGAGACTCAATACTCAACCTGGCATTATAAATTAGAAAACTGAAAGCACAATGTCTTTTTCTCCTTATTTTGTGGTTCTAGCTCTATATTCCTAATGAAATTCGACCTAACGTTAAACTTTGTTTTTCAACTTCATTGCTACTGTTGCTACTGTTAACAATGCTTCTGAGGCGACCAAAGGAGGGAATTTATTAAAGCTGGCTGACGATCTGGAACCGGTAATTCCATATCCTGTTCCAGTTCTCCAGCCGATCTGACTTGAATGGAATGCGCCCAGTCTTTTCTAAAAGGCGAAGTACATCATGAGAATTTCAGCACCTTCAAATGATGAATTCGAGAATATGCAGCTGAACATCCGACAATATGATGGAAACACAGATTTTAGGCAAATATCAGACGTTGATTGGAATTCGCTGCTTTGCGATTGTTCTTCGGATGCGGTCTGTAGATTCTATGACGACATCTACAATGTTATCGATGTACATGTTCCATGAAGGTTATGCAAATATCGAACACGCTTTTTCGAGCACCATCCAGTCTGAAGGAAACTTTCTCGTTCAGCGCTGACAATAGTCATTCTCGTCGTATGAAGAAAGCGAAAAAAAAAGTTTCCGTCACAACATCGAACAACGCAACACCTGTTTGGTTTCTTTATGCAAACGCCTACCATGAACGCGTAGCCAAAAGATATGACGATTTCCTTAGTCAATTATTCACATAATTTAAAATAGAATGGCGTCTCAAATAATTAAATAGTAGGAACTCTGCTAACATGAATGTATCGATAACATTTATAGCGCCTTCATACGTTACTTCAAATTTATTATTATGAAGGTTTTGAAAAACAGCTGTGCATGGCAGCTGTCGATTAGGGCAGTTCAAATTTCAAAAATGTTCGAAAATTCCAACTCCCATATGTCTATTAGCATCATTTTGATAATATATGAGTCCTGGCAAAATTTCAGGCAATTCGGTGGCCATTTAGGGGTGGCGCGAAGTCAATTTATGTTTATATGGAAATTTGTATGGCAAAAACTTAAAATTTATTCAAGTCTCGCTACAACTGTCAAATCGTGATGAATTCAAATAAACATCCCCAATCTCCCTTTTTGGAATCTTTATAAATGAGACCTCCGGATAACACATTAGTTATGAGTGGATTGAACGGTTCTATTGACAGTGTGAATATGAGACAAATGGCTAAAATGGTGTAATTAGCCTCAACGTAGCAGTGGAAATAAAAATCAAAATTAATGAGTTACCCCCTGGTTGAGCTCAAATAGATTCTAAAAATGGAGGTTGGGGATGTTTATTTGAATTCATCACGATAGGGGGATTTGAATAAATTTTAAATTAATCCCATACAAATTTCCATATAAACATTAATTGACTTTGCGCCACTCCTAAATGGCCACCGAATTGCCTTTTTTGCCAGGACTCCTATATTATCAAAATGATGCTAATAGACATATGGGAGTTGGAATTTTCGAACATTTTTGAAATGTGAACTGCCCTACTGTCGATGCAACCTCAGGTTCGCAGACCGTCGCTCTACCGTCTTCACTTCTTGGAACGAACGACCACGAACGACGCCCAAAGAGTAACAAGTTCTAAGTTCTGATAATCCAAACATACAGTATCGAACTATGCATTTACATGCTCTGAGTGGCTAAGGGTATGCGATAACACAATTTTTCCTGACGAAACGAAACGAAATTGGCAATGCTATTGTTGGTTCGAAACGAAATGAAAGTAAATTCAAATTTACTTCCGAGACTTCAAAATCATACTAAATCGAGGTCCATTGGATTCGAAATTCTACGAAACAAAATGATATTAAATTTTTTCCGCGGAATTTTTATCGAATAGTTTTTTTTTACATTATAAACAAATACGAAAAAATCTTCGGAGAAAATTAATTTTGTTTAATATTTTTGGAGCCAAATAAGTCTGATACAAATATTTAAAATAAATTATGCCCCCCCCCCTCGGACTTTTTTGCCCTAAAATAATATTTTGAGAGGACAACAAAAAATATTAAGAAAATTTTAAGGATTTCAAAAACATTTCCAAACAAATCCGAGGAGTTTTACGATTTTTTTTATTTTAATATTCCTTCCGGAATCAGTAGGACATAATTTTTATTTAATGTTTATAACGGCCCAATAATTACGATTTTTGTTTTATGAAAATTGGAATTATTAAAAATTCATTTTTAAATTCCGTTTAATTTCGTTTAAAATATGATTTAACTTTAATTTTTTTTTAAATTTAACGATACGAAACAAAATCAGAAAATTAGAATTCGTCATACTCAAATTCCGCGGAATTTCGTTGAATGCCCTAAAACGAAGATTTTCGAAATACCACATATGCTTAGGATCTGTTTTAATATTACGTAACGCAATAGGGGGTGGGGGTTGTTTAATTTTTGATACGATTTGTTACGCAAAATACGGGGGGAGGTTGTCGTTTGGAATATTCCTTTGGAATATTTGTTTCACGTTTCAAATTAATTGTATACAGAATAAACATTAAAAATGTTAAAAAAAAGTTTATTTTCTTTAAAATAGCATAAAATATACAATGCATAATAATTTATTGTAACGTGTTTTACGTGTTTTAAATCCTACCGAACTGGTCGTTAAGCGTTACGCATGAGACCCTCCTTAGCCATGCGGTAAGAAGCGCGGCTAGAAAGCAAGACAATGCTGAGGGTGGCTGGGTTCGATTCCCGGTGCCGGTCTAGGCTAGGGCTGCGAAATGGTGAGTTGACATCCGGGAAGGGGCGCCTAACATAGCTCTGGTCCTCACAAGTTCCAATACTCACGCTTCCACGGGTCTTCCGATGACAATTGACCGCCAGCTAAGGGCTGCGTACTTAGCTGGTAGTGCAGCCTGGGCACTGTTGTCCTTCTGACATCAGCTAGAGTGAGAGGGTGCGTACTGTGGGGTCTGCCTAGGATGTGGTGGGGTTCGACAGTGGGCTCTGTTGAACTTCTATAAAAAGCTGCATGTGTCCCCAAGCAGGCCCTATCAAAGCGACCGTGTGCCGCTCAAAGCGCACTAGCCTAGTCCTGGTGTTGGGTGGGACTTTAAACAAATTTGACCCGACTGATCGAGCGTCTGTCCACCAAGGAGGTGCGGCTCCAACAGCGTCTGTTCTGGCATCCAGCGGCTGAGTATGAAATGCTATTCCCGGAAGCTATACCTAAGATGGCAGCCCCATCCCGGTGGATAGGGAACCTTGGGCCAACAACCTACTGTTCCCGAAACATCAATTTGTTCGAGAATCCGATAATGAAAGAATACGGACTGATCTTACGGCGACGACTCTTAGCGCGAAACAACGGACACGAATAGGAACATGGAACGTTTTAACCCTAGCCCAGCAGGGTAAATTGGCACAACTTGCCAATGAGGCACGCCGCATGAAGCTTGAGATCCTGGGACTGAGTGAAGTCCGTTGGCCAAACTTTGGAGAACACAGAACGCCGTCGGGACAAGTTCTGCTATACTCTGGTTTACGAGGTGAACACGCTCCCCGGCATCGCGGAGTTGGCTTCCTACTAAGCGCTCAGGCACACTCTGCGCTTATGAAGTGGGAACCTATAAGTGAAAGGATAATCGTTGCCAGATTTAGAACACGGGTCTGAAACCTTACTATAATCCAATGTTATGCGCCAACCGATGCTGCCGATCTGCAAGACAAAGAGAACTTCTACAGTCAACTCAATGCCGTCGTAGATAGAATTCCGAAGGGTGATATCAAGATCTGTTTGGGCGACTTCAATGCGAAGATCGGATCCGACAACTCGAACCATGAGCGCATTATGGGACGCCATGGTCTCGGAGAAATGAGCGAAAACGGAGAGCTGTTCGCAGAATTTTGTGGTAATAACGACATGGTGATCGGGGGATCGCTCTTCCCTCATCGACCGGTTCACAAGGTCACGTGGGTCTCCCGTGACGGCTTTACAGAAAATCAAATCGACCACATCTGCATCAGCCGAAAATGGAAACGGAGCCTTCTTGATGTACGGAATAAACGTAGTGCCGATATCGCGTCTGATCATCACCTCCTCATCGGCGAAATACGCCTGCGCATTGCGCGGATTCGTCGGCCGGAGGAAAGAGTTGGACGACGATTCAACACACGCCGACTGGAAGATGCCACGGTGAAACGGTCCTTCGTTGAAGAGCTGGAGACGCGTGCTGCAGATATTCCGGAAGGTGGCAGCGTGGAAGACCAATGGACCGCCATCAAGAATGCCTTCATCGCCACCAGCGAGAACAATCTGGGCGAACTACGCACCCAGAGAAAACAATGGATCACCGATGAGACCTGGAGGAAGATAGAGGAGCGAAGAGAAGCCAAAGCCGCGATAGAGCGATCGAAAACCAGAGGAGCCAAAGTCTTAGCCCGTCAACGATACACGGCTCTTGAGAAGGAAGTAAAACGCTCATGTCGACGGGACAAGCGAGCGTGGGCAGACTCTCTGGCTGACGAAGGAGAGAGAGCCGCCGCAACCGGAGACATTCGCCTCCTCTACGATATCTCACGACGCTTAAGCGGGGCGAAGATGAATGCAACGATGCCTGTGAAAGACGCGAATGATCAGTTATTGACCGACCCAACTGACCAGCTGAAACGCTGGTTCGAGCACTTCGAACAACTTTTTCAAGTGCCAACCAGGCCATCACCACCTCGGCATGATCTGCCTAGGATCCGACGTATAACACGTGTCAATCCAAAGCCATCCAAAGCATGAAATCGAATAAAGCCCCAGGGGTCGACCGCATATCAGCCGAGATGCTCAAAGCTGACCCCATGACATCCGCTCAACTACTGCATCGTTTATTTCGTAATATCTGGGACACCGCAACTTTCCCGGTCGACTGGATGCAAGGTATCTTAGTGAAGGTGCCCAAAAAGGGTGACCTGACTGTATGCGATAACTGGCGAGGCATTATGTTGCTGTGTACCGTTCTCAAAGTTCTGTGCAAAATTATCCTAGCCCGGATTCAGGAGAAGATCGATGCGACTCTCCGGCGGCAGCAAGCCGGATTCCGTGCCGGAAGATCCTGTGTGGACCATATTGTCACGCTCCGGTTAACGAATTCCAAGAGTCCCTTTACTTGGTATTCATTGACTACGAAAAGCTTTCGACCGTCTCAATCACGAGAATATGTGGGGCGCCCTGAGACGCAAGGGGTTCCTGAGAAAATCATCGGCCTCATCGAAGCACAGTACGAGGCCTTTTCGTGTAGAGTGCTGCACAATGGGGTCCTGTCCGACCCTATCCGGGTCGTAGCTGGTGTGAGGCAAGGATGTATTCTATCACCGTTACTGTTCCTCATCGTAATCGATGAGATTCTGGTAGATGCGATTGACCGTGAACCAAACCGCGGGCTGTTATGGCAGCCTATAACCATGGAGCACCTAAACGACTTCGAATTGGCGGATGACGTTGCACTCCTCGCGCAACGGCGCTCTGATATGCAGAGTAAGCTCAACGACCTTGCCGATCGCTCCTCCTCGGCAGGTTTAGTCATCAACGTCAACAAAACCAAATCGTTGGATGTAAACACGGTGACTCCTTCCAGTTTCACAGTAGCCGGGCAACCAGTGGAGAATGTTGAAAGCTTCCAATATCTTGGTAGCCAAATGGCGTCAGACGGCGGTACCAAGATCGACATAGGCGCACGGATCAAGAAAGCAAGGGCTGCCTTTGCGAGTTTAAGAAATATCTGGAAAAACAGGCAGATAAGTGAACGCACCAAAATACGAATTTTCAACTCTAACGTGAAATCTGTGCTGTTATACGCTAGCGAAACATGGTGTGTATCAGTGGAGAACACTCAACGGCTGCAGGTGTTCATTAACAGATGCCTGCGGTATATAATTCGGGCCTGGTGGCCTCACAACTGGATCTCAAACAACGAGCTCCATCGTCGTTGTCACCAGAGGCCGATAGCAACAGAAATACGGAATCGGAAGTGGGGCTGGGTCGGAAACGAAATCTGTAAACAAGCATTAGACTGGAACCCAGCGGGACATCGCAGCAGAGGCAGACCCAGTGGCTCATGGCGGCGAAGCCTCAATAAAGAAATAAAAGAAGTCGACCGAAATCTAACCTGGCAACAGGTTAAAGCGATAGCCGGGCATCGCTCAGGATGGAGATCTTTCAAGTCGGCCCTTTGCACCACCGGAGGTGTACAGGATCCATAAGTAAGTAAGTAAGTAAGGTCTAGGCTATTTTCGGATTGGAAATTGTCTCGACTTCCCAGGGCATAAAAATATCATCATGTTAGCCTCATGGTAGACGAATGCAAAACTGGTAACTTGGCTTAGAAAGAAGAAGCGTTACACATAGGGGTGGGGGCAATTCTGAAAATTGTTACAGATTGTTACGAGGGGGTGGAGGATTCTCAAAAACAACGTTTTTCGCGTTACGTAATATTTGAACAGACCCTTATGAATGGCATCGTCAAAGGGAAATATTTGGCTGCACAAATAGGCTAATTTGAGTTCGTTTCTGTGGTAGAGTGCGCTACGAGAGTCTGGGAGAAAAGTCGATAGAAGCGATTTTTTACAATCAAAATTAAATTTTTCTTCATCAAATTCCTTTACTGTTGTTCAGTCACTTCTCTCGTTGATTATGATGAATCGTTCGTTTCTTTACCGGCGGCGGTTTCTTTACATCGTAATTGACCTTTCCCGTCAAAAAAATGTATTCACTCAATCTATTCTTTATTTTATTTAAGGTCAACTCTCCCGAAGAACCCATATTTTTTTACGCCTCTAAGTATTTTTAGAATTTAGAACAAAAAATCGAAAAGGGCTGTTTTTCAAGATTGGCACAATGCTCGCCCGATTTTGAACAAACATTCGGTGAATATGTCAGGCCGGTTTGCATGTGCCGCACTTTTTCGGTTTTTGTTTTCGATTTTTAAAATAACTATGTAATGTAAAAATATAGGTTCTTTGGGGAAGTTGACCTTAAATAAGCTAAAGAATCGACTGAGACAATAAAACGAGATACAATTTTTGGTCAAAAAAGGAAAGGTCAATTTCATAACTAAACGGCTGCAGTTTGTGAGCTTTACCTAATTCTGCTTAAAACTATCTTCCATACATGCGAAGTTGCGAAAACGTGTCCGTAAGTGTGCACACATTTTCTCTCTTACCTTTGCTTTCAGCTTTCAGGCACTGACTAGAACCAAAGGAGCTGGACTTTACTAAGGTGGCGCAGATCAGCGTTGCGTGCCACTAGTTGTCTCTCTTACACTCCCGCCGATCTTATGCAACGCAAAAGTGACGTCATTATTTGCGTTGCATAAGATCAGCGGGAGAGTAAAAGAGACAACTAGTGGCACGCAGCGCTGATCTGCGCCACCTTAGTAAAGTCCAGCTCATTGACTAGAACCGACCACCGTTTTTTTTTTTTAACTAATTTTATTTGCTAATTATCTAATACATGCATTCATCTCTTAGACTAGGTGTTCCGTGTTTTCTTAACACTATCATCCTTATTTGCTATGTTATATTTTTAGTTATTATTAATACATTTCAATTGCCTCTGGCAGTTAGAATTTTTCCTCTGGTTGAATTGAACCATGTAGGAATTACAATGTTTTCAACTTAAACTAATCTTAACCTATTTTATACTAAGGGTACAAGGAGTTAATCGTTGCAATAGAAGATTGCAACGATTTTTGTCTAAAATTGGAAATTATTTTGTTGGACATTTGTTGCAATGTCTCAATATTAGAAATTCTATGAAGTTCATTGGTACTATACCACGGAGGCAACTTCAGAATCATTTTCAAAATTTTATTTTGAATCCTCTGGAGTGCCTTTTTTCTGGTATTGCAGCAACTAGTCCATATTGGCACAGCATACAACATGGCAGGTCTAAAAATTTGTTTGTAAATCAAAAGTTTGTTCTTAAGACAAAGTTTTGATTTTCTGTTTATAAGTGGATATAGACACTTAATATATTTGTTACATTTGGCTTGAAGGCCTTCAATGTGATTTTAAAAAGTTAATTTTTGATCTAGCAGAAGTCCTAAATATTTAGCTTCGCTAGACCAATTAATTGGAACCCCATTCATAGTGACAATATGTCTGCTAGAAGGTTTCAAATAAGAAGCTCTCGGCTTATGTGAGAAAATTATAAGCTGCGTTTTGGAAGCATTCGGGAAATTTTCCATTTTTGCAAGTAAGTGGAGAAAATATCCAAACTTTTTTGCAATCTACTACAAATGACACGAAGGCTACGCCCTTTGGCTGAGAGACCTGTGTCATCTGCAAACAAAGATTTTTGACACCCTGGTGGTAACAGGTAAGTCAAAATGTTATACAATATGGGCCCCAGTATGCTGCCTTGGGGAACACCAGCTCTTACAGGTAATCTATCAGATTTAGAATTCTGATAGTTTACCTGCAGTGAGCGATCTGATAAATAATTTTGGATCAGTTTAATAATGTACAGAGGAAAATTAAAATTCATCAATTTTACATTCAAACCTTCATGCCAAACACTGTCAAATGCTTTCTCTATATCAAGAAGAGCAACTCCAGTCGAATATCCTTCAGATTTGTTGAGCCGAATTAAGTTCGTAACTCTTAATAACTGATGGGTGGTTGAATGCCCATGGCGAAAACCAAATTGCTCATCAGCAAAAATAGAATTGTCATAAATATGAACCATCATTCTATTTAAAATAATCTTTTCAAACAGTTTTCTTATTGAAGAAAGCAAGCTGATTGGGCGATAACTAGAAGCCTCAGCTGGATGTTTGTCCGGCTTCAAAATTGGAACAACTTTGGCGTTTTTCCATTTATCTGGGAAGTATGCCGATTGAAAACATTTGTTAAATAAATTAACTAAAAAAGATAAAGAGCTCTCAGGAAGTTTTTTGATAAGTATGTAGAAAATACCATCATCACCAGGGCTTTCATATTTTAAAATTTTCTAGTAATAGATCTCACTTCATCCAAATTAGTTCCCAACGAAGGGTCAAAAACATTATCTTGGTTGAGAATGTCTTCGAAGCTTCGTGTTACCTGATCCTCAATTGGACTAGTGAGACCTAGACTAAAATTATGGGCACTCTCGAACTGCTGAGCAAGTTTTTGAGCCTTTTCGCCATTTGTTAATAAAATTTTATTTCCCTCTTTAAGCGCTGGAATTGGCTTTCGAGGTTTTTTAAGAATTTTCGTTAATTTCCAAAAGGGTTTCGAACTGGGATCCAACTTCGAGACATTATTCTCAAAGTTGGAATTTCTCAGAATAGCGAAACGTTTTTTAATTTCATTTTGCAAATCTCGCCAAATAACTTTCAACGCGGGATCGCGAGTTCTTTGGTATTGCCTTCTTCTCACATTTTTAAGACGGATCAGTAGCTGAAGATCGTCGTCAATAATAATGGAGTTGAATTTAATTTCACATTTAGGAATTGCAATGCCTCTGGCTTCGACAATTAAATTTGTCAAAGATACGAGCGCATTGTCAATATCACTTTTGGTATCCAAAGGAATATTAACATCAAAATTCCTATCGATATATGTTTATATAAATCCCAATCAGCTCTATGATAATTAAAAGTAGAGCTGATTGGATTATAAATGGCTTCTTGTGAGATTTCAAATGTCACAGGAAGGTGATCAGAGTCAAAGTCAGCATGAGTTACCAATTGGCCACACAGCTGACTTGAATCCGTTAAAACTAAATCAATTGTAGAAGGATTTCGACTGGAAGAAAAACAAGTAGGGCCATTGGGATATTGAATAGTATAATATCCTGCAGAACAATCTTCAAATAAAACTTTGCCGTTGGAATTGCTTTGAGCATTATTCCATGAACGGTGTTTGGCATTGAAGTCACCAATTACGAAGAATTTTGATTTGTTGCGAGTCAGAATTTGAAGCTCAGCTTTCAACAAATTCTTTTGCTGCCCATTGCATTGAAAAGGCAAGTAGGCTGCAATGAAGGAAAATTGTCCAAAATTTGTTTCAACAGAAACTCCCAAGGTTTCAAAAACTTTGGTTTCAAACGAAGAAAATAATTTATGTTTGATACGTCTATTAATGACAATGGCGACCCCACCACAGGCGCTGTCAAGACGATCATTTCTGTAGATAAAATAATTTGGATCTCTTTTAATGGAGAGTCCTGGTTTTAAATAAGTTTCTGTTAGAATGGCAATATGCACATTATGAACTGTTAGGAAGTTGAATAATTCATCTTCCTTACCCTTTAGAGAGCGGGCATTCCAATTTAGAACTTTCACACAATTGTTTAGATCCATTGAAACGGAGTCCGATAACAATTTTTTGTGTGTACTTTATACCAACCTGAACAGCTTCAGGAATGGTATTTGCTTTGAACATTGCATCAATCATGTGATGCAATTGTTCAGTTAAAAAATCAAAATCGGAAGCAGTCATGCTACCTGAATCGGCAACATGACCATTATTTTCCGTTGGGACATGGGTATAAACCTCATTTTGAGTAAAGAAATTTTGTCTACCAGCAGCGATGTTTGCATACGTAGGTACATTCGAAAAATTGGAATTTACTGAAGTGCTTGCTACCCGTTGACGAGCGGCAAAATTTGTTTGTGAATTGTGGTGGGTATGAATTGCTCGACCGGTAACTGGTTTCGAAAATTGAGCGTTTGAAAAATTTCTACCCGTCGAATCTGGGATCCGATTGGAATTTCCCGTCATCAATTTTGCACGGGAATTCAAAACGTGAAGGGCATTCCCAGAAATTGGATTTATGATTGCCCCCACAATTTGCACATTTAAATTTATTGGAATATTCTCTCACAGGACATGCGTCCTTGGCGTGAGAGGTTCCACCAAAAATCATGCATTTAGCATCCATGTGACAATGTTTGGTTCCATGACCTCACTTTTGGCACTTACGGCACTGGGTGGGGTTTTGAATTTCCCCAGGCCTGGTGGAAATGTTCCCATGTAACACGGACATGGGACATAATACAGGCCTTTTCCAAACTTTTCATATTATTTAGTTCACTTTTGTTAAAATGAACTAAATAAAATCTTGAGAAATGCCCCTCTGGGAAGTACCAGAGTGGGATTTCTTTTACATCTTAATTACTTGGACTGGTGAAAATCCAAGTAATTGAGAAATTTCAATTTTAATCTCATCCAGTGATTTATCATCACTGGGGAGACCTTTCAAGACGACTTTGAACAATCGCTCAGTTTTGCCGTCGTATGTGAAGAATTTATGGCGCTTCTCAGTTAAATACTGAAGAAGACGTTTGCGATCGTCAAAGGATCCCGGCAAAACGCGGCAGTCACCCTTCCTAGCAATCTGAAATGAAACCTTGATCCCCTGAAGGTTACTCAAAATCTCATTCCGGAAGCCAGAAAACTCGGCAACAGATACCACAATTGACGGAATCCTTTGCTTTTTCGCATGAATCGAATCATCTGGGCTAGAGGTATATTCGATTTGCTCAATTTCATCATTAATCAAATCGAACTGATTGCTCAGTTCGATTGGAGAAGAATTATCTCCGATATTAGAGTTAGAAGGAATATCTGAATTCTCCAGCTTCCTTCTATTTTTTCCGCGCTTTGGCAGGACGGTCTTGAAACCTTGTTTCTTTGAAGGAAGTGGAGAATTCAGAGACTCCCCCTTCCTCTTGTTTTTATTAATGCTCATGGCTAAGCGTGGAGATGTGACCTTCTAAGAGGTTTTTTCCCAGAACGGTGTCCCTGCAGGATTACCACCGCTTGTCGGAATTTTACTTCCGCAAACGGGTCCAACGTAAAACGAAGGCACGGGTCCTTGCAAAGATCGTAACGGGATCAGTGGGTACAAATAGCGCTAAGAAGCACCGTTGAAATTAAAATAGCTTCGGGTAGTATTAAAAACTTCCTTCCGCAAAGAGAGAAAGAACCGCACAGCACGAAAGCACGATGCGGTCTGCCTACACACCTTTGATTAAAAGCCGGGGCTGTCGCTTAAAATCTTGCAGAATTGTATAGACCAAGTTATTCTTTTCTATACGAACCGATTTGCAATATTTCCCCTCTATTCGATTCGTCTTGAGGTCAGTTACGTTTGTATGTAGGGTAAATGATCCAATAGTGGAGGAACCAAGCGCGTTCCAACACTTTTAATTTGCCCAAAATAATAACAAATCTAATTCCACTTACATTTGATATGTATCCGAAGGCTCTTCGCAACTTTTTCAATGAGAAAATGCCTCCGTTTGGAATAAAATCGCAATTGAAACCTAAAATCATAACTCTAATTATTGGTACAGTGTTCTAATAGTTGCGATATTTTTTAAGCTTTGTCCCTATAGTTGCGAATCCCATTGTTTTCTTACGGGACACGCTACTAAAGGAGCACTACCGCAACTATTGGTGCACAGACGGAAAAAAATATTAATGTATTTTGATGATATTTACCAATTTAAAAGAGCTAGTCAAGATATTTTGATTCGGTTCGGGTACTGAGTATTAACTAATTGAATGATTGTGGGTTGCTGCATTTGATTCGTAAATTTTGTGTTTGCCATACTACTATAGCTATAGCTAGGATAGGATGTGCCAATTAGTCATTAAAAATCGTACCGATTTTCTGTCAAAATCGTACCGGTTGCTGATTGGGTGAAAATGACAATCGATTACTTCGATCGGCGGTATCACATTTTCAAAAGGGCAGCTTGTTGTTACCTTGGCCGTGTTGCTGGGAAATTAAATTGAAATTTATGACAAAATGCGAAAGTTTGTTTTTTGATTTTTTGGGCAAAATGAATTTATGCTAGCCTGCAAAATATGCATGCATGATTCTCAAGGTTTATGCGAATTGGAAATACTCGATTTGAAGCATTATTAAGCAAATTTTTACCATTTTCACTGTAAAACTCATCTAATTCCTTGTAAAAACTTTTTGCTGATAGTACGTAGCATATTTGATTACGAAATATGGAAGAAATGAACGATAAAACATTAATTTTATACATATATTATTCGGCGGATTTTGCATAAAACATATTCGGAAGCACTGGACACCACCTCGTCGAAGCAATCGACTGAGGAAACAACAAGGCAGTCACAATTGAATTGTCACATCCTATCCTAGAGCTATATGAACACCCATGACTATCTTTAACTTTTACCATTTAAAAGGATAAAACATTTCACTGGGAAAGTGGAACAAATGTAAAAATACTACAATTCCATGAGCTCTGAAGAAAACCATGAAGCTCGAACTAAAATCGATCTAGAGTGCGATGCTGTAATCAACTAAACGATTGACAGTTAAGTCGACAAGAAAACAACAACAACCTCAGCAAGATCGGGCAGGTTCGACTAGTTAAATAAATATACAATCATTGTAAGATTTGTTTTTTTGGGGTGTAGAAGAGTTTTTTGCATCCGATGGCCCGGTTTTAGCATATTCGGATTATTTGAGACAAAGGTACCTATTCTGATTTGATTTTCTTCGAATAATGTACTGTTCATACCGTTGAGTCAGCTAGAAGAAGTAATTGCCCAAGGCCGATCCATCTGTGATGTTGACTTATTTTGGGCAGTAGGCAGTCCGATAATAGTGATTGAACCAACGCAGTCACGATCTCAACTCCCACAACTTCGATGATTTTTAGCTGGAAGCTGGGCAGCAGACTATAGTCAATATTTCATCGTAGAGCAATGGTCATGCCCTCTCTTACCGAGCTGCTCAAACCAGAAGATACCAATATTTGATATGAAGCAGAGATTAAAATATTCATCTTCATGAAGCAACTTCGGTCCGAATTTTGACAATCATCGCATGAATATTCAAAACATAGAATGACATAGTCAGACGACTACTACACGAACTCATTCATTCGACTGTCACTTAGTGTGTTTACTGTGTGCAAAAAAAACATAATTAGCATTGTTTATGTTGATGTTTACCGTTGAAAGTGCCTCGCGGATGAAAATCGGATTCAGTCCTGTGTGATAAATAACTTTACTCATTTGAAACGTGTTCAGATTTCAGATAATTTATCAATTTGTAAAATGTGCATAAATATTCAATGACTAATATTCAACTGAATATTGACTGTCCAGAGCCGACTATTAATGTGTCGGAAGTGAACTGACAAATGAAGAAAAATGCACTTCACCAAAAAATTTCGATTATTTTACACTCTGATGAAGACGTTCAACTCAGGTTTAAGATGCGTTACCGTGATACCAGCGATGTCGTGTTCGTTAAACAAATCACTGAGTTAAAAATGTTTGTTCTTGATTGAACGAATATTTCAATATAGGATACTAATGTAATCTTCAAAGCTGCATTTATTTCCTAGTCTAGTCTATTCTAGTCTTCACATGCACAGCCAGTTCATGAAGTAGTCTTCAGGGTCCAAATCAATCCTGTGATGCCTGGTTTACCATACACTACTCAAAAGGAGACTTCGTATGGCAGTTGGTGCACTGCGTCACTTCACGCTTTTTTGCTTCTTTGTTCAACACTCCTGATGGGGAACACATAGAGATCCTTGGGCTGCTTGTTCTGAAGCTCAGCAACGATTTTCTCCAGCAGGTACGTATAGTCGAATAACACATTAGGCTGAAAGCTATTTTGCCGAGTTCCATTTGACTGAAACGGTTGTAAGGCCAAAAACGGTTTGGCCTAAATGTCATTTGGCCGAAAATGCCGTTTGGTCAAACTGCTCATATAGCCAAAAATGTCAATGACTCGCCTGCTTTGAGCGTGCTTACAGCGGCACACTAGGAGTTAACTTTTGGAAATCAGCATGGCGAAAAGCATCTAATGTTTAATATCTTGAAAATAAGCACCTTCATCGAAAAAATATTTGGTAGGCGTAGTAGCGGACACCTTCCTACATAACTGGTACCAAATAGTTTTTCGTGGAAAGTTCCAACTGTTGAGAAAACCCGCGTTAGATGTCTTTCGCCATACAAACTTTGGATGGTTAACTCATGCTGGCTATTTTCACATATACGTTAGCGCCTGGTGCTGGCAACGACGGGTAGGAAACCAGCCACTGTATTTGATTCATTAGCTGAATAAAACTGAATGCTAATTGGACGGGGTTTTTGTACACCACACCAAACGGCTTTTTAACTGTCTTGTGATAAAGTGATGAACTTTGTAAATCTTAAAAATCACTCAAATAAAGAATAAAAAAAAAATGTCTTGTGATACTTTGCTCGTAAAAAATACCAGGAAGCACTATTATGTTAATTCCTAATTATGCCCTTATTTGATGAAAAATATTCTCGATTACTGAGTCAAGCAATATTCAATACTGTTTGTTAATAGTTAGAACCGCTAGACGTTGTTATGAGCGGGAAATTTGGTGATTTTTCACTGGCGGTTGGTACGGATGAAGCGGTTTGACAGAGCCCCGACGAAGTGTAAAGTAATTGATGGAATTTGGTTAGGGTTCTGCTAATCCACAACAAACGCTAATAAAAATTAACCAATTTCACCCCAAAATAACATGCATCCGTTAATAATATTAACAAACCGTTTCAAAAATGTCTCGACTAATTGATCCATGATAATATTTATCAAATAAGCGCATTAGAAGAGATAAATACTGTATTGTTTCTATTTACGAGCAACGTAAGACGAGGCAGCCAAAAACTCGCTTGGTGTGGTTTGGCAGAACTTCGATCAGTTGAGGAACGAGAAGTGAGACGACTCATCTCTCACTTCTCACTCCTCATTTATAACTACGAAAAGAGCACTTTTACTTCTCCCTCCTCATTTCTCACTTTCCACTTTGCACAGTAAGAAGTGAGAAATAAGGCGAAATCTTCTACTTCTCACCTACCACTTCCAATTTTTTGTCTCTCACTTTATACTTCTCATTTCTCACCTTTACAGTGAGAAATGTGAAATATGAAATAAGAATTAAGAAGTGAGAAATAAGGAGTGACAAGTGATAAATGGAGAGTAAGAAGAGAGGCGCCCGGGTTCTCACTTTCCACTCCTTATTTTTTCACTTCGCACTTTACATAGTGAGAAATGAGAAATGAAGAATGGGAAGTGAAAATATAGAAGTATCACTTTTCATTTTAAGACACTGCACGTTTAATGCTTCCAGTAACGCTCATTGAAGGAAACACTATGCTAGTATGCAACGTCTATGGCTAGTCCATTGCAACGTTGCATGCTGGTCAATTGGGTCTTTCAAATACTTTTTTATACGAAAAGTGTCACGACTGAGGTGGGAATAGAACCCGCACCCCACAGCCAATGTGATTGAATGATTTTCTTATTATTTTCTTATTATTCACAATCAGAACTAGTGTCCCCCGCAATTGGGGCTTTTGAAAAGTTTTTTTTTTATTTACCGAATCAGTTCATTGTCGAAATAGCTTCCGAAAAATGTCAATCACCGTTTACTATCTTTTGAGAGCGTATACAGGCATGATAAGTGATTGATTTTAAATTCTCCTTTGAATTCAAACCCTGATTGGGAACGCTCTTTTTCGGTAGTTATTTATTTGTTATTGTAAAAGCCATTATTCGTTTTGCATAATGTTCAAGCAATCATTCAAGAATGTTACTCTTTTGTTATTTTGTTCTGTTGGAAAAAATAACTAGATCTGTTTCAACATAATCGGGTCTTATGATAAACAGAGTACCTTATAGGAATTCTGCGTTAAAAGCACACTTCAAATGCAGATGCCTATAACGCACACCCTTTTATATCGTACTGTAGGAGACCCGACTGCATCGCCAAAAACCCACCACAAACACCTTGGATACAACCCAACCCGCAAGGATACGGAAAAGATTTGCTCGATTAACGACAGCCGGAACCCTTTCCACCGTGCTTCCTTTTATTGGCCCGGCCGTTCGTTCCCCTTATCGAGATGACTCATCTATCACGGCTGCCATTAGCGGCATTGATCTTCGACGACGGCGGCGGCAATTCAGCGAAACATTTCGTTACGTTCGAACGACTTAATTTCCTATCCGGTTGCACACACATAAAAGACAGCCTCCTCGTTCTTGACAACCACATTCATTGCTGTGCTCTGATGGCACCAGACCCCGGGAAGAATACTGGCAATGAATTCCTTTTTTTCACCATCATCGCCGTCGTTGTTCTCGCTTCTTCCGCGATGTTCCATTGGTATTGGCTTTACTTTCCGCCACGCCATTATTCGATTGCAGCAATCAATTCAATAGCACAGCAGCGGCGGCAATTCATTGAATGGTTCACTACAACAGTCGCAGTTCACCGCCTAGCTGATGGTGGTTTTCTTACAACTGGCAATAGAAAGGGTAGGTGGAGAGGGTTCAATACGCATTAATCTTGTAAATGAGATGCCTTCCCTTAATTACATCGTAATTATTTTGTACAAATTAGATCCAATCAAAAAGCATTAAGTATTTTTCTTCCACAATCTGACAAGATTTGTATTAATCGCGGCATCTGTAAAACTTTCAAAATGTTCAAATATAGAATAAGTTAGTATTTATTCTCAAATATGAGGGTATCACTTGTCAGATATTTAAATAATGTTTGAAAACGATATCACACTCAATATTAAATTGATTTGTAGTCACTTTGAATAGAAACGCTTTAAAAAACGAGTTCACGTAAATAATGTCATGGTATAGAATGTGAAATGAGCATACAAAAAAACTATTTTAAAGGCCTAAAGGAAAATATGTTTTTTAATAATTTGAAACCGAAGAATAAAATATTCTTATAAACTATTTTGTGAGAAGTTAATGATACATATTTGGCTATCCTCCCCAAGGCAGAATTGAGGACTGTAAACGTAGCCATCACCAGGAAACAGAGAAAAATCACAATCTTCTTCGCCCCTTGCGAAGTACCGACTAACGGATTGCCAGCAATGAATGGGAAAATCCCGCGGAGTGGGTGAATTCTGCGTTTTTTCTTTGAATTCCACGAGGAAGTACGATGAAATAGCTAATAGCTATCGGGATGAGTATCGGAATAATTGCCGTATACAGTTTCTGCGAACAGACTTAAGTTTTGTACATGACGGAATATTGCCTTAGTTTATTTTTTCTCTTTTCCCAGTTGTGGATTGGCCCCTATCGGTTGCTAGCAATCTATTTATGGCCGTAATGTTGTACATGCGAAATGATACAGCAAGTGGAAATGTTGTTCGATTCATGCTGTTTTCTTGGCATTGCATTACACTGTTTGAAGAGAAGACTGCATGGTGGGAAAAGAGAACATGCATTTCTTATCGGGCAAGCTCTACAGCAGGAGGAAAAGTTTTCTTTATGAATGGAAAACAGGAAGATATATGAATTCAATTCACCACCAGGAAACGGATTTAGTTTCGTTTGTTCCACCATAGTATTATTTGCCGCACACTGAACAGTAGGAACGAAATGCACCAAACAGAGACTTCAAATTCAGGAAGTGGAAAGCTTTTCAAATTGCTGAAATTTACTTCGGAAAATTGCTATTTGCTCATGTATTCATGTACCTTTAGAGTTTCACTTGTTGGAAAGGATTGTAATTGAAGGTGTTTTGTTTGCCGGTCGGAGATGGCACTGGCAATTTTTGTGTACAAAATATGCGCATTTTAAGCATTGCGGACTTGTGGGAGGCATAAGAGTTTTGAATCCTCAATAAGAAGTCACGAATTAGCTCACTGTTGGGTTTGTTTGCACTTACAGTAAAAAATACACATTTCAAATCGTCTCAGGTGTCATTACATATACATTTTAGGTTTTGCAAATTTATTATTATATTGTGTTGGAATCTTCCAACAAAAAAAGCATTTACGGCAGAAATACCAATCAACAGGCAGAACAACATCACTTCACTCAGATGATTCAAACGTAGCCAACGTTCGATGGAAGCTCGAACCAATGATGATCGATAAAAAAAACTTGATTGGCCAAATCTCAGCTGTGTCACTGCTCTCGCTTCTTTTTAGCTATTCTGGTCCGGCATTAGTCAACGACGGCAACAAACTTGACGACACTGACCAAGGACCATGATTCGGAACAATTTACACCGAGCAAAGATGTTTTCCGCTCGTTTCTATTGAATTGTCGTCTTTTTTTATCCTCGACCTACCCACCATTGCAGGGCAAAATTCTTTTCAATTGAACTTTGCAGAACCGTTCTGTACCCTAACATAGAGCGAGCGTCCTGCCGCGTCTCGTTATCGTTTGGACAATTTTAACCTTCCTGTTCCTGTTTTCCACTATGAAAGGACCGTACGCCAAGCGGCCCTTGTTAGAAAAGAACACTTCCTGTTCTCTGTAGCTGAGACTGCCCGTGCCGCTTTCAATGTTGAGATGACTGCGCCAATTTCGAGCTTCCTTTCTTCGAAGGTTCAGGGGTTTCTTTCACTACAGAGTTATATTGGTTGCAGCTCGCTGCTCTGCTGATGGCATCAATGGGCAAGCCCCCATCCCCGCATCGGATCACTCTTCAGTTCCGCAGACTGCCTACCAACTGGTGACACAAGACGAACGGCACTAAGGGGATGAAGGAGTCACCGTTGGATTCTATTGAATGACGTGAAGAAGCGATTCCGGAGAATAATGGCAACTTACGGTTCGACGTCATCGTTGGGTTTTTCCTCCAGAGGTATGACGACGGTCACGGTGAAACCGGCCGCGCGTATGGCTCGTTGAAGGAAAATAATTATGAGAGCACCCCCTGCTGACTGCTTCAGGGCAACCGAAAAGAGCACGTTTTTCTTTTCGGGGGAAATGTTTTGATCCTCACGAAGAAAAGGCATCGACTTAAAGTGGAGACTTTTTTCTTTCTTTTTGCAGTACCCGGAAGTACCTACTCGTTTCCATTGGAAGCTAACCAAGTGGAAACGATTTTAGGCCGTTGAAAGTGATTGGTTATTTTATGCGAAATTCCCTACAAAATTTTCAAGAATTTTTTTTGTAGACTAAGTCGGTTCAAGAGAAGCAAGGATAGTAATTTTAGCCACAGAGAACAGACATACAAGTCCGTTCTCAATCGTGTGTAAGGAAACGCAACACAAGTGGCAATCACGTGGAGGCGCTGGCATCGCATAGTTTCTCTCATCAAGAAGCTGTCAAAATAGACCATAGACATAAACAACAGATCCTCCTCCTCACTCTGTTTTCAATTCCATATGTGATGTTTCTTTCTCACACTACGCAAGCGATTTCTCTGCCATCATGGAGCGCATAGTTCGTTTTGTGATGAGGGAAGGTCCATCAATTACGTAACGCCAAAACGATCATGTATGACACCTCCTCTCTCCTATGTTACACTTTGTATATGAATTAGGTATCTAGAATTTTTGTATAAATTTTCACACTTCAGGCCACCCCTCTAAGCGTTATGAAATTTATAGATGTTCCCTGAGATGTTTCGTTAAACTTTGTCAAACTTTGTGAACAGCAGCTACCGCCTTTGTTTGTATTTTCATTATTGTTACTTCTTCTGAATCTTTACCATCCTTTCCATTTGGCCACAGTCATCGTAACAGCCAGCTGCGAAGCACTAAAAGGATGAAAAGGCCATACTTTGTGCTCAAGTATATTCATGATTCTTCAATTTTTCATGTCCCGTTTAGTTATTCAATTCAGGTTGTGTATAAGTAAGAATATAATTAGCATTTCCGGCAGTAAACAATTATTTGGAACACTATCTCTCTTTGACAGTAGTTAACAATTTTAACTAATCGCAATCTGAAAATACTATTATAAGCATTTATTTATTAAACAATATGAGAAGTGGCATTAGTAGCAGAAACTTTACTTGGCAATTGAATAAGGTTGTTTGAAGGTACGAAAATGCGTTTTACAGAGTTTGTTTTTTCACCTTGTTGGTTCCATAGTGCATGAAAAATAAACATCAACTGCTGGAAGAGGCATGTTTGGTATCATTTTGGCGCGCAATGTTTGTTTGATGAAATATGACAGCTAGTACGCATGACGCCATGAATGACACCTAGCGCCACCAAACGACGTATTGCCACAGTCAGTATTCTAATGTACTTTGATTTACACAGCTTTTTGAGTAAAATTTGTTCTAGCCTGGATGTCTGTTATCTGTGTTTTAGCTGAGAATCTCAAAACAAAAAGGCATGCGATCGGTAATGCTTTTGTTCAAATCTGCAGATGATGCTGCGTTCAATTTCAAGTAGTTTTCTGAATAAACTTACTTTGCACATTAGATTAACGGATAACAAATACACTGAGTGCGAGATTTCTCTTGTTTCGGACAGCAGAACGATGGCGCGATCGGACGAAATATTGTGTTCTGCTTTGCGCGGCCGGTAATAAAAATCAGTTCAGTGCGAGATTTCGCTTGTTTCGGACAGAAGAACGATGGCGCGATCGGACGAAATATTGTGTTCTGCTTTGCGCGGCCGGTAATAAAAATCAGTTCAGTGCGAGATTTCTCTTGTTTCGGATAGCAGAACGATGGCGCGATCGGACGAAATATTGTGTTCTGCTTTGCGCGGCCGGTAATAAAATCAGTTCAGTGCGAGATTTCTCTTGTTTCGGACAGCAGAACGGTGGCACGATCGGACGAAGACGAAATATTGTGTTCTGCTTTGCGCGGCCGGTAATAAAAATCAGTTCAGTGCGAGATTTCTCTTGTTTCGGATAGCAGAACGATGGCGCGATCGGACGAAATATTGTGTTCTGCTTTGCGCGGCCGGTGATACAAATTAGTTTAGTGCGGGATTGCTGTTGTTCGGACAGCAGAACGATGGCGCGATCGGACGAAATATTGTGTTCTGCTTTGCGCGGCCGGTAATAAAAATCAGTTCAGTGCGAGATTTCTCTTGTTTCGGACAGCAGAACGATGGCGCGATCGGACGAAATATTGTGTTCTGCTTTGCGCGGCCGGTAATAAAAATCAGTTCAGTGCGAGATTTCTCTTGTTTCGGACAGCAGAACGGTGGCACGATCGGACGAAGACGAAATATTGTGTTCTGCTTTGCGCGGCCGGTAATAAAAATCAGTTCAGTGCGAGATTTCTCTTGTTTCGGATAGCAGAACGATGGCGCGATCGGACGAAATATTGTGTTCTGCTTTGCGCGGCCGGTAATAAAAATCAGTTCAGTGCGAGATTTCTCTTGTTTCGGACAGCAGAACGGTGGCACGATCGGACGAAGACGAAATATTGTGTTCTGCTTTGCGCGGCCGGTAATAAAAATCAGTTCAGTGCGAGATTTCTCTTGTTTCGGATAGTAGAACGATGGCGCGATCGGACGAAATATTGTGTTCTGCTTTGCGCGGCCGGTAATAAAAATCAGTTCAGTGCGAGATTTCTCTTGTTTCGGATAGCAGAACGATGGCGCGATCGGACGAAATATTGTGTTCTGCTTTGCGCGGCCGGTAATAAAAATAAGTTCAGTGCGAGATTTCTCTTGTTTCGGACAGCAGAACGATGGCGCGATCGGCCGAAATATTGTGTTCTGCTTTGCGCGGCCGGTAATAAAAATCAGTTCAGTGCGAGATTTCTCTTGTTTCCGGACAGAAGAACGATGGCGCGATCGGACGAAATATTGTGTTCTGCTTTGCGCGGCCGGTAATAAAAATCAGTTCAGTGCGAGATTTCTCTTGTTTCGGATAGCAGAACGATGGCGCGATCGGACGAAATATTGTGTTCTGCTTTGCGCGGCCGGTAATAAAAATCAGTTCAGTGCGAGATTTCTCTTGTTTCGGATAGCAGAACGATGGCGCGATCGGACGAAATATTGTGTTCTGCTTTGCGCGGCCGGTAATAAAAATCAGTTCAGTGCGAGATTTCTCTTGTTTCGGACAGCAGAACGATGGCGCGATCGGACGAAATATTGTGTTCTGCATTGCGCGCCCGGTAGGCCGGTAGTTAGTTTGTACTACTTTTCGCGCCCGATTCATGGCTAGGTAAAATCACTGTGTATAAAGAATGGCACGGTCTTATCGCTTATCAGAGTGAATCCAGATCCAACGATGCCTACCAATTAACTGATAATCCTTCCTGTGGTTTTTGTGGAGACGCAGAGGTAAACACGGTCTTCAAATAGCAAAAACCACCTACTAATATTCCTTCCTTCTTCCTAACTGACTACAAGGACGTGGCCGGCGCCGTTATTGATCATTTGAATTTTAGAGTCACTGAAACTTGCACACTGAGAATGCTTGAACAATCCCAGTCAATCATTCAGTTGATTCTTTGTGCAATTTCACTGATTCTGGTCAATCACGGAGTAGCAACCATAGATATGTGTAGTCAGTCAAAGCTAAGCTAAGCTAAGCTAGATTAACGGATAACAAATACACTATTTTAGCATTCACATTAAATTAACAATTTTCATTAGTATAGCGACACGTTGAAAACTTTTTTTTGGTAATATTTTGGGCACATTATTTTCATTTAAAACAGCACATTATAATTGCCTTATGCTTTTTACAAACGATTTATAGTGAACAAGCAAAATTTAAACATTTGCAGGAACATTTTTCTGCCTTAACAATTTATTTGAAAAACTGTTTAGATTCTTCAGAATGATTCTCTCATTTTTATAGGTTTTATGAATGCTAATGAATGCTAGGAGCAGTAAACGAGACTTTTGATGCCTTAAATAAGAGGTTGTGCACAATTATTGTTGTTTTTGGTTACATGACGTAATAACCAAAAGTAAGTAAGCCGCCTGATGGCATAGTTTTGGTTAGAGTTTCAATATATAAAAATTGAAAAATGTGCTCGTTGACAGCATAGTAGGCTATGGTTTGAGCCATATACCCTACACGGAGGAAATAAACTACCCAATAGTGAGTTCAATTCACTCAACCTCAAACATCCGTACGGGAAGCCAAAATTGAGTAAATGGGGTCGAAGTAGTTTGCCTTTACTCCCATGTTAAAAAAGTACCTAAATTTATTTACCCAAATGGATTTACCCAAATCGTCGTTGGATTGTTTCGCTCTTTTGTTTTTAACAACAGAAGAAAGAGTGGATGAAAGAGAAGAAAAAAATAACTCAAAAGTTAGTTTAAAAACACTCAACTTTGGGTACTTTTTTTCCTTCCGTGTGCTCTTCAATTGTGAATCAGTCGTAAATGTCAAGGGACGATAAGGTCTTCTAATAGCTGTATACGCCCTTTTCAAATGTTGGTCTAGCTATGATGAGATGAAAGACTTTCAGAGCAAGAAAGCAGCAGGTTCATGAGTGGAAAATGCGAGACTTGAAAAGGTGAACTTATATTAGCTCAACAGACAACTGGGGATAACCAGCTCTGGGCTGATTCATCTCTAACCAAAGTTTCTAAAAAACACCCCTTAGAATAATAAATCTGAAGGCAATGTCCTTTAGTATCAACAGTTTTACAGGACATAGGAATAACTTAAAGCACTTATCGTACTAACAATTCTTCTTAGTACCTGTTCTGGGCTAAAAACCTTTTACTTAAGAGACCATAATCCTGTTGAGGCCTTTTATCCTATTCATAGCCACAGGTATTAGAAATAAAACCTAATGATAAAAATAGCTTCCGTACGAAAATATGTCCCAGTCGTTTCCAAGGTGATGGTGGTAAAATGGTATAATTTGTCGTTAAAAGTTCATTGTTACTTCAATACTTCTTCCGTTCAGAGTAAATTCTCACTCTGAATGTCTTTTTCATATGTGTCTTTTTTCATCGTTAGGTACTCAATATGAAAAACGAATATATTGAAAAAGCTCTTAATCCAAAAATCTTTATGGACTAAAATGTCTTTGAGGTGGAAAATATGTGAAGGCCTTTTCACCTGAAAGTCTATTTTCCACAAAGATTGATTCCAAAGTCGATTGAAAAAATCACACTTGTCATCTCTTTATACACTCTCGATAGGTAGCATACCATGAGAGACGTGTTTCGCAAGCTGTTACGATAATGAACTTATTTGGGAGGTTGTACTCCATGATAAACTATTTAAAAAAAACCCTAGTTACGGGGGGCACTAGTTCTTATAATGAATTACAACTTGTTTTACACAGCTATGTGAAAAAATATGATCCCCAACATAAAATGAACTGAGAACGAAACGTTTTATCATAGCCGATTGTATACAAATTCGATAAACTTGCTTTCAAGACTTATTATGATTTGAAGAGGTGTTTTTCTTCTCTTTTATTGTTTATCGTTATCTATTGAAAGCAGTTTCTGCGAACCCGGATCTAACCCTGCCAGTTCTGAAGACGTTTATACTCTCATTATTTTCATGAAAATTTTCTTTTTTTTTCTCTCATGGATAACTTAATTTTGAGAATAAAAGTATTATTGTTAAAAGTCAATTGTCCATCCAGTCAATTGTCAAGCGGCTGAAATTGGCATACGACTGAAAATATTTGTTCAGAATGGGAAGTTCCTCCGGGAATTCCTCCGGAAGTTCCTCCGGAAGTTCCTCCGGGAGTTCCTCCGGGAATTCCTCCGGAAGTTCCTCCGGGAATTCCTCCGGAAGTTCCTCCGGGAATTCCTCCGGAAGTTCCTCCGGGAATTCCTCCGGAAGTTCCTTCGGGAATTCCTCCGGAAGTTCCTTCGGGAATTCCTCCGGAAGTTCCTTCGGGAATTCCTCCGGAAGTTCCTTCGGGAATTCCTCCGGAAGTTCCTTCGGGAATTCCTCCGGAAGTTCCTCGGGAATTCCTCCGGAAGTTCCTCCGGGAATTCCTCCGGAAGTTCCTCCGGGAATTCCTCCGGAAGTTCCTCCGGGAATTCCTCCGGAAGTTCCTCCGGGAATTCCTCCGGAAGTTCCTCCGGGAATTCCTCCGGAAGTTCCTCCGGGAATTCCTCCGGAAGTTCCTCCGGGAATTCCTCCGGAAGTTCCTCCGGGAATTCCTCCGGGAATTCCTCCGGAAGTTCCTCCGGGAATTCCTCCGGAAGTTCCTCCGAGAATTCCTCCGGAAGTTCCTCCGGGAATTCCTCCGGAAGTTCCTCCGGGAATTCCTCCGAGAGTTCCTCCGGAAGTTCCTCCGGGAATTCCTCCGGAAGTTCCTCCGGGAATTCCTCCGGAAGTTCCTCCGGGAATTCCTCCGGAAGTTCCTCCGGGAATTCCTCCGGAAAATCCTCCGGAAGTTCCTCCGGAAATTCCTCCGGAAGTTCCTCCGGAAATTCCTCCGGAAGTTCCTCCGGAAATTCCTCCGGAAGTTCCTCCGGGAATACCTCCGGAAGTTCCTCCGGGAATTCCTCCGGAAGTTCCTCCGGGAATTCCTCCGGAAGTTCCTCCGGGAATTCCTCCGGAAGTTCCTCCGGGAATTCCTCCGGAAGTTCCTCCGGGAATTCCTCCGGAAGTTCCTCCGGGAATTCCTCCGGAAGTTCCTCCGGGAATTCCTCCGGAAGTTCCTCCGGAAGTTCCTCCGGAAGTTCCTCCGGAAATTCCTCCGGAAGTTCTTCCGGAAATTCCTCCGGAAGTTCCTCCGGAAATTCCTCCGGAAGTTCCTCCGGAAATTCCTCCGGAAGTTCCTCCGGAAATTCCTCCGGAAGTTCCTCCGGAAATTCCTCCGGAAGTTCCTCCGGAAATTCCTCCGGAAGTTCCTCCGGAAATTCCTCCGGAAGTTCCTCCGGAAATTCCTCCGGAAGTTCCTCCGGGAATTCCTCCGGAAGTTCCTCCGGGAATTCCTCCGGAAGTTCCTCCGGGAATTCCTCCGGAAGTTCCTCCGGGAATTCCTCCGGAAGTTCCTCCGGGAATTCCTCCGGAAGTTCCTCCGGGAATTCCTCCGGAAGTTCCTCCGGGAATTCCTCCGGAAGTTCCTCCGGGAATTCCTCCGGAAGTTCCTCCGGAAGTTCCTCCGGGAGTTCCTCCGGAAGTTCCTCCGGGAGTTCCTCCGGGAGTCCCTCCGGGAATTCCTCCGGGAGTTCCTCCGGGAGTTCCTCCGGGAGTTCCTCCGGGAGTTCCGCCGGGAGGTCCTGCGGGCGTTCCTCGGGAGTTCCTCCGGGAGTTCCTCCGGGAGTTCCTCCGGGAGTTCCTCCAGGAGTTCCTCCGGGAGTTCCTCCGGGAGTTCCTCCGGGAGTTCCTCCGGGAGTTCCTCCGGGAGTTCCTCCGGGAGTTCCTCCGGGAGTTCCTTCGGGAGTTCCTCCGGGAGTTCCTCCGGGAGTTCCTCCGGGAGTTCCTCCGGGAGTTCCTCCGGGAGTTCCTCCGGGAGTTCCTCCGGGAGTTCCTCCGGGAGTTCCTCCGGGAGTTCCTCCGGGAGTTCCTCCGGGAGTTCCTCCGGGAGTTCCTCCGGGAGTTCCTCCGGGAGTTCCTCCGGGAGTTCCTCCGGGAGTTCCTCCAGGAGTTCCTCCGGGAGTTCCTCCGGGAGTTCCTCCGGGAGTTCCTCCGGGAGTTCCTCCAGGAGTTCCTCCGGGAGTTCCTCCGGGAGTTCCTCCGGGAGTTCCTCCGGGAGTTCCTCCGGGAGTTCCTCCGGGAGTTCCTCCGGGAGTTCCTCCGGGAGTTCCTCCGGGAGTTCCTCCGGGAGTTCCTCCGGGAGTTCCTCCGGGAGTTCCTCCGGGAGTTCCTCCGGGAGTTCCTCCGGAAGTTCCTCCGGGAGTTCCTCCGGAAGTTCCTCCGGGAGTTCCTCCGGAAGTTCCTCCGGGAGTTCCTCCGGAAGTTCCTCCGGGAGTTCCTCCGGAAGTTCCTCCGGGAGTTCCTCCGGAAGTTCCTCCGGGAGTTCCTCCGGAAGTTCCTCCGGGAGTTCCTCCGGGAGTTCCTCCGGAAGTTCCTCCGGGAGTTCCTCCGGAAGTTCCTCCGGAAGTTCCTCCGGGAATTCCTCCGGAAGTTCCTCCGGGAATTCCTCCGGAAGTTCCTCCGGGAATTCCTCCGGAAGTTCCTCCGGGAATTCCTCCGGAAGTTCCTCCGGAAATTCCTCCGGAAGTTCCTCCAGGAATTCCTCCGGAAGTTCCTCCGGGAATTCCTCCGGAAGTTCCTCCGGGAATTCCTCCGGAAGTTCCTCCGGGAATTCCTCCGGAAGTTCCTCCGGGAATTCCTCCGGAAGTTCCTCCGGGAATTCCTCCGGAAGTTCCTCCGGGAATTCCTCCGGAAGTTCCTCCGGGAATTCCTCCGGAAGTTTCTCCAGGAATTCCTCCGGAAGTTCCTCCGGGAATTCCTCCGGGAATTCCTCCGGAAGCTCCTCCGGAAGCTCCTCCGGAAGTTCCTCCGGAAGTTCCTCCGGGAATTCCTCCGGAAGTTCCTCCGGGAATTCCTCCGGAAGTTCCTCCGGGAATTCCTCCGGAAGTTCCTCCGGGAATTCTCCGGAAGTTCCTCAGGAACTGCTAAACAAAGTTTCCCACGTATTTTTCCAGAATTTTTTTATTGTAGGGTTCCCTCGGAAGGAAATGTCCGCCTGACAGATTTCGCAATCCAATTTCTGTAGGGTTTTTGAAAAAATTCGCGAAATACTCATCTGTAAATAACAATCAAGTGGAGGAGTTAAATAGGATAATACTAACTCGTCTTATGACAAGTCAGATCTTACGTATTTTACATACATCTGTTAGTTTATATTCTGGTAGCTGATCATCGCTTTGAACAACGCTGGATCCCTTACTCAGCCGCTCTCCGACAACTGGAAAGGGCGAACGATGCTGAGCATGCATGGACACGGATTTCGTGAGATACGTATTGTGACAAGTCCCTTAACTGAATTATTACTTTTGCACTAGCAGCTTGGGATCGATACCTAATTATTGGTTTTTCAATGTCAACATTTTGCAGCACCGCGTATCAGATTGATTATGTATGATTGTTAGGAATTTTATCAAAACTCATAAACCTTTTACATCTTCGTAATTTTGTAACCACCCAAGGGGAAACTCATGTTTCATTTATGTAGTAGCAGACGAACATCCTCTCGTCTAAAATAGATTAATTCCCTAAAATTTGTTTTACATTTGCAATTTATTTAGATACGGTAGGGGAGGGGTCTCAAACCAACATAAAAGCATTTTCTGTCTTCAAAAACCTCCATATTGATTCCATTTGCTTGATTAATTTTCAAGTTATGTAAAAATTTCTGTTCCATTTGTATGAGAGCCCCCCTTTCCAAAGAGGGAGGGGTCTCGAACCATCATAAGAACCTTACTCGGACTTAAAAACCAATGTATGCAAATTATCTCGCCGATCGATAAACACTGCGGAGCCCAAGACGAATTAAACAATTTTTGTAAATTGATCAAACCGTTCGTGAGCTGAATTGCGACAAAGCAAACCTAAATATTTTTTATGTAGGATATCTGTTCCATTATTAATAACATGCTCCTATATCAATAACATAAGCAAAACAGGCAATTGAGGCTCAATTTGTGTCGTGTTTTGTTGTAATCCGGCGTGCTCATTGCTGAAAAAATCACAAAAATAGAACAATTTGCGCACCGATTCTTTGTTTTCGAATGGTATTGATTTGGGTACATGGTATGAATTCAAGAAGCAGTTCACCTATATGGATTTGAACCATTAAGCACTGTTTATAAAGTTTTTTTTATGTTACTAACCAGGGATTGAATCCTAAAGAGAAAGAACAAGTCTCTCACTTATCATTTCTGTATACATACAGCATATGTAGCATACCGCGAGAGACTTTTTTCGCAAGCTGTCATGATAGAGAACTGATTGGGGAGGCTATACCCCATGATAAATTTCTTTTAGAAAGCTCCAAATGCGGGGAGCACTGGCTCTGATGATGCATTTCAACTTGTTCTACACAGCTGTGCAGTAACCAACAGGAAAGGAGCGAAAACAAAGCAAGAATCACCATTTTTCTGTGGGGACTGCCTATCCGATTCTGTTTTTTCGCAATTGTATACAAGTTTGATAAATTTGTTATCATGGCTTGTTATGATTCGGAACAGTTTTTACCTCTCTTTTATCGTTCTTCGTTATCAATTGAGAGCATTTTCTGCAAACCCTATTACTAACTAAAAAGACTTAAAGATTTGATCATCAAAAATCTTTGAAATTTGACACTATCTGTAATGCTAATAGCATTTAAAAGCATTAAAGTGATATACAAGTTTTGGCTTAGGCAACCAGGCAATTAATTAGAAGAATAACTGAATGAACTGCAGTCAATAGAAGCAATAACACAGCTTATCAAATCAGCACACACGAAATAGCACTCCCCTTGTGAGCAGTAATGCACTGCATCCCTTGGCGGCCCTTAGCTGACCCTTATCCGTGCATGATCTTTACTGGCCACGTGCCGCCATTGAGAATATTGAGAACCAAAATCAATTCACGCATTCATTCACTATCTACCCATCCTCCCGGGTTTGATACCCTTCTCCGTGGAACAGACAAACAGCGGACCCCTCCGTCGTTTTCGTCCTGATGGTCCACATAAAGTGCTGTCCGTCCAAGAAGCGAGTTCAATTCATGGCACGGACAAATAAATGTATCAGATTTCATTCGCTAATGCTTCGCCGACTGGGTGGCTTCCTTCTACCGTAACGCCGGATGATGAGCGTTCAAATAAGGGGACAACGATTCTCGGAAATGATGAGAGAATGCAGTCCTGGTGGCGGCCCAGCTTGGATACGGGGAGCGATTTTGCAGTGCAGCAGCATCAGCATGTCTTGAGCCGTCACATCCGTCAGTCAGTTGGCAGTGGCGGTTGGGCCGCAACGCCTGCGTCGGCTGCCAACTGATGACTGATGATGACGAAGACAATGCTGACAGAAACCGGAAGCCGTACATGACAGTTACATGGGGCTTATGGGTGGGACGTAGGGGGATGCTGCTTGGTTGAGTGATACTGTCAATTTGCTACAGTTAGGATTATGACTTTTTTGGGGAGGGATCGAAACGGATCAACATTTATTGTCAATAATTGAAAATAAAAGATAATTGCGAAGCGTGTCCCAGATAAAGCGTCTGACTGAATTCGACGGTTTCATACAATAAATGCACAACTCAAAATCCGTAAATGTTCACCAGCACCACGATTAAATATTTTCATTAAAAAAGAAACTTTAATACTTTTGTGTTTATTTCAAAACATGTGGATATTTTTGCATATGATGATACAAATGAATAAGTTTTGTATGTTTTAACAAAAAAGTTCCAAAAGTTCAATAAATTTGGAGATTGCATGGAACTGTCGAATTGTTCCTAATGCTCTAAAAATTAGAAGGATCTTGACAAGCATTTCGAATTTGATTGAAAAAAATTAACGAAGTCCGTAATGTTGAGGTCACTGAACTTTTTGGAACATCTGCAAAATTTCGAATCTGTGATACTTCAGAATTTAAGAAGCATATATTGATCGTCTGATCTACTTTGAACATTCTTCTTCTTCTTCTTCTTCTTCTTCTTCTTCTTCTTCTTCTTCTTCTTCTTCTTATTGGCATTACATCCCCACACTGGGACAGAGCCGCCTCGCAGCTTAGTGTTCATTAAGCATTTCCACAGTTATTAACTGCGAGGTTACTAAGCCAGGTTACCATTTTTGCATTCGTATTCATGAGGCTAACACGATGATACTTTTATGCCCAGGGAAGTCGAGACAATTTCCAATCCGAAAATTGCCTAGACCGGCACCGGGAATTGAACCCAGCCACCCTCAGCATGGTATTGCTTTGTAGCCGAGCGTCTTACCGCACGGCTAAGGAGGGAACATTCTAAATGCATTAATGATATAGTCTGGTTTCGCAATGAGCTAAAAGTTTTATTCATAAAATCAAACGGAGAGCTAGGCCGTAAACCCATTTCCAAACAGAATTTAGAATTAACGAGTTTTTGGGACGTTGCGATACTATTTCGTTAATTGGGGCTGTACCAAAAATTTATGGCGCACCCAAAACGCGAACAAAACTAATGTTGTGATGAACACCACACATCACATTGAGCTGTCAACTTGAACCGCATCAAAACGTCCCATTCTGCTTCCAATCCATGCCATCAATGCCCACGCCATTCCATCAAGCACTCATTCACTCGCTGCCTTGGCAATAAACATAAAATCTGATTAACCCCTGGCAGCGAGCAAAGTTTATATTTTAATTAGAAAAGTTGTCGGAAAACCATCGAAACGGTTTCTCCCCCCCTCAGTCCGTTACCGAACCTAAACGCAAACCGAGTATATTATGGGTAACGTACTCCAACTGGGACAATTTCCTAAACTGACTTCTATCCATCCCGAAACGCCAAGCGGACTCACTGCAATAATCCACCGACGACTGATTTTAAGCGAGGTGATAAACTGAAACCATCTCTAAACGAGATACCAATCCGCAAACTCTTCTCTCCCTGCCGGAAAATTTAGCCGAATCCGCACAAATCAAAAAAGGAAAAATATAAAACGAGAGATTCTAATCGGTCCGAATCTTTCAACGTCATAACTTAAACGATACAACCTATTAAAGTGGTGTTTTATAATTCTGTTGAATCGCTTCCTGCTTTTCATGCGTAACAACAGTACCGGCAGTCGACCTTCTTCGCCCATATCTGAAAAGTGTTTTGTCAGGCGAACATGTTCCAGATTATGGGGGAGAAACTGTGCCATTCATTGAACTGCTACAGCACTAATACAAGACAGGGATGATAGCCGGAATTAATTGAACTGCGGTTCATTCAATAAAGAAATACCCGGGGGAGGCAAACAATCAGGCCTTGAAACATAAAATTTCTAATGTGTTTATTTTTTTTATGACCTTGCATAAGTCTGTTCCGTTTCAAACTTCAAGATTCATAAGAGTGCGAGCGGACGTCTTTGCCTATTAAGAACGAATTTGATAAAATTACATTTTGAAGAAGAAATAGCTATTAGTCAGTCCTATGGTCAGAGGCGTAGGTTATTAATCCGGAAATAGCAAGCTCGAATACCCCAATGGTTGTTGAATACTGGTGTGAAGTCTGCAGCATCTAGAATTCCAATTTTTAATTTATTCTGTATCAACGGTTTTAGAATCAGATTCGGATTTTTTTAATTCGATTTGTGTTAGAGGCGAAAGTTGTCAAAAAAAGTACTGGTGGATCAAATATACTTACTATATTTACCACTATAGTCCACTCTGGCTGATACCGAGAGACTACACAGCAGCGCCGCTTTATCACAAAAGGTAAGCAATGTTGTGAAGAAACATTCCGATGAGTGTTTAAATGTATGATGTAATATGCAGTATGGCAAGTGGAAATAACGGGCTTGAAATCATCTTCTGCATCATGATATCTCAGTTTGAAAATACAATTTTGTAACATGAAATGTTAATTGTATAAAATTGTATAAGGTATGGACTTTCGTGCCTGTTGCCAATACGCTAGAAGGTGTCATGCGGAGAGCCGGGTGTAACAGCCGGGGTACGATTTTCAACAGATCCAGTCAAAACCGTCTAAGACGAATTAAGTACTGTCCATTTAATTCCACCAGTTAATTTTCTTTATCTTTGCAGATACGTATTTCGACCACAACTGTGTGGCCGTCTTCAGTGTCTCGTACTTGACTCGTACTTGACAAGTCGAGTCAAGTACGAGACACTGAAGACGGCCACACAGTTGTGGTCGAAATACGTATCTGCAAAGATAACGAAAATTAACTGGTGGAATTAAATGGACAGTACTTAATTCGTCTTAGACGGTTTAATACATTCCACTAAAAGAGCTTAATATATTTTTCTGAGATCCAGTCAATTTATTTGTTTCGCGTGAATGTGAATGCGTCGAAGACAAAGTGCATGCTAGTGGGCGGAACCGAGCGTGACAAGGCCCGCCTGGGAAGCAGTATTACGATACACGAGTATACTAGGTGGTCGATGAATTCATCTACCTTGGATCCTTGCTAATGGCTTATAATAGGGGGATTCACTTAACGGCGTAGTTTGCTGTGTATCTGTTTATGGAAGTGTTTCATAGGCGATTTAAAATATGTCCTTTGTGCTTGAGTGTGAAACATTTCTATAATATGATGCGCAGCAACCTACGCTGTAAAGTGAATACCCCTAATAATTTTAGTCGTCAAATACGGAGGCGCATCATCTATGAAAGTTGGGCCTACTACGGAAACTGCGGTCAAAAAAGATTCACATCCGCTTCAAATGTGTCATGTACAAAAACCTCATAAAACCGGTAGTCCTCTTCGAACATGATACTTGGACCATGCACGAGAAGCACTTGCAAACACTCGTTGTATACGAGAGACGGGGGCTAAGGACCATCTTTGACGGAATGTAAGAAGGCGGTGTGTGGCGGCGAGGCATGAACCACGAGCTCGCCCAGATCTACGGCGAACATAGAATGCAGAAGGTAGCTAAAACCGGAAGGGTACGATGGACAGGGCATGTTGCAAGAATGCCGCAGAACAGCCCTGCAAAGATGGTGTTTGCTGCCGATCCGACAGGTACGACGTACGAGACGACGTGTACCGCAGCGAGCGAGTTGGGCTGACCAGGTGCAGAACGACTTGGCGAGCGTAGGGCGCATTCGAGGATGGAGAGATGCGGCATCGAACCGTGTATTGCGGCGTCGAATTGTTTATTCAGTGTTATCTGTTTAGCTAAATAAATAAATGAAGTGGAAAAAAGGTGTTAAGTTTGAAACAAACCCCGAAAGGACGCACCGAAATCCACTTGGACAAACTTCTATTCGGACTCCAAGGTCCAACCGAATTTGTTCCACCTAAAGCCCCCCAAAGATCACTTATCAAAGCCATTTAACATACAGTCCACATCGGAGAGTAAGGGACAAAAGGTCAAGAGACAAAACGTCGAAAGACAAAAGGTCGAAGGGATAAAAGATCGAAAGGGCAAAGCGTCGAACGAGACAAAAGGTCGAAAGGACAAAAAGTCGAACGGGACAAAAGGTTGAAATTTACAAGAAACTGGAACGGAGTGAATCCATCTCACACCAGAGTTGTCCTACACAGGCAAAATCTCTGCTCTGTAATTTTTTACAATTTTAAACAAATCAATAAAATTTATACAGTGAGTACAACTAATAAATTAATGTTTGATTTTTAAAATGTCACTTCGATCCGTCAAAATGGCGCACGCCGGAGCCATGCAAGTGCGCACATCAAATACATTTCACAAATTCCTTTGGAATACACCAAACTTGTTATCAACTTGTCAACTATCAACCTTTCGTCCTTTCCGACCGATATCTACCAAGAAATCCGAAGTAAACTTTAGTATAGCGTTGTAATAATCGAAAGAGAGAGGAAGCAGAGAGAACCTCTCTTTTGCACATACGACCTATACTGAAAGCACTCTAGTTTTGTCCTTTTCGACCTTTTCTCGCTTTCGATCTTTTGTTCCTTCAACCTTTTGTCTTTTCTACCTTTTGGTCTTTGGGGTCGCAAATCACTCGATTCGTATGTTTTGACGTAGGTTTACGTCCTTCGGGAAGATAGCGGGTCCATTCCCAAGTAACCATTAGCACTATACTACGCCAAACCGCCATAAAGGGCCAGTATGCGGCTATTTAAAGCTTATAAGCATTAAAATAGCACTATATGGACGATTTGGCGTAAGATAGCGCTAATTGCTTACATGGGTTATGCCGAAAGTAATTAGGCCGAAAGGGTCATTTGCCCGAATAGGACATTTGGCCGAATAGGTCGTTTGGCCGAATAAATGATTTTCGGCCAAATGGGTTTCAGCCTAATGGTTTGTTTGGCCTAGTGGCGTTCGGCCAAATGGATCTCGGCCGCATGGATTTCGGCCAAACGACCCTTCCCCAAAATATCCATTTATTTGGCCAATCTCTTGAACTCTAGCCAATACACAATAGGACAGCCCCATATAAAGGAATGGTCCTATACGTTCTTGAAGCCTCAGAAAAAATGTTTTTCTTTCCTATCTACAATTTTTATGATGAATACCACCATTTATTGCAAGATTTATAATTTTGGCCAAAAATATCTTCTTTTTTTCCTATTGCGAATAGGAAAAATCACTCAAATAAAGTTTGAAAAAATATTCGGACAAACGTCCTATTCGGCCGAATGTCCTATTCGGCCAAATGACTTTCGGCCTAGTGGCGCATTCGACCAAATGACATTCGGCCGAATGGATTTCGGCCAAACGACCCTTCCCCAATCCCGTATGTGCATCGCAAGTTGGGCTCAGTTCATTCAAGGTCTCACGGGAACAAACACACGCAAAAAAATGTTGCGGTCGACTACCATTCCGAGGGTTAATTAAAGAATACGCACCGACGATTTTCAGCAGACAACAAACCCGTTTGATTTTACCATGCGCGCAGTAAAAATCAACTGTGGTCCTGGTGGGATGTTGTTACATGAACTGAATCAGTGGTGAATTTGTCCGAATGCATGGTTAATTTAACTGAAAATTTGTGGTTGTTTTAAAAACATGGCGTAGTCTACAAAATAGTAATTGTTACCATGGAATTTTTTTCTGTGCAAGTACTGTCATAACGATAACGCCGCATTATGGGGAATTCTCATACAAATAGGTGGCCAAAAATATTTTTCAATGAAAACTATTTTAATGCAATATATATCATGTGATGGAACATTCAGGAATTTGTTTTAATCTTTAAAGGGCCATCTTTTGCCCTCAAAAAAAAAATTAAACGAAAATTTGTGTTTGTTTGTTTCCAATACAGCATGTATAAAATAGCAAAAAAGAAACATATTTCGGGTAATAATGTTGTTCATTTTGTAATCCCACTAAGTCAGCCTGAATCTATGTATGTAAAAGTGCTTTCAATCATGGTTTTGACCGTTTTGACTCAAACTCTGAACATGATTCATATTCCAAGCACTCGCTTTTAAATGACAATTTTGACTATACTCGTGTAATTTTCTCCGCAGGAGCTTGAATTCGTTCGTAATCTTGATCATCAGGGCGGAAATCCAATGAAAGTTTTAGTTTTAGGGCGCTAAAACGTCAGTGTTCGGAATATGAGTCATGTTCGGGATTTGAGTCAAAACGGTATAATGGTCTGTGGAATTGATCTTCAATATATCAACTGCCTTTGGGATCGTCAAAAAATACGTCTATCGTTTCGGCATTTGTGACCAAATTTGGTAGCGCGGTGACAGCGCTGCAATTTTATAAATTGCAGGGCTATTACAACATTCGCAGATTTCGCGATTCTCGCATTTTTCGCAAATTTCACAAATTTTTCGCTGATTATCTCTTCCAGTCGCGATTTTCGCGGTTACTTAAACTGCTGTCGCAAAAATCGCGAATTTACATTTACGCACTTTCATTGAGAATTTCTTTGAAAAAAATTTCAGAATTTTTTTCTTAGAAATTTCCTAACGAATTATTATGATAATTTTAGGAGGAGTTCCTGAATGATTTTCTTTACGACGTTTGAAGAAATTTCTCTCGGAATTCGTTCCGGATTCCAATAAGAAATTCATTCAAAAATTCCTTTTGAAACTTCTTTGGGAATTTGAAATTCCTTTGTAAATTATTGTACAATATTATTTCTATAAAATGTCTTTGGAAATGCTTTGGAAACTTCATCAGGAGTTCCTTCGAAAATTCATTCACGAGCTTGTAGCACGGAGCGATCCGTACATAAAAGCGCGTGGCTTAAGCGCCACTTCATTAAGGAGACCACGGCCCAAGTTAATTTGCCCGGATGAGACTCTTTCAAGGCGAGTCCATTTAAATTTTCCCGATAAGGATTTATGGATCGGTCCAGCCAGCAACAACGAAACGAGCCAAATTGGGTGGAAGATAGGGTTTCCATCCATACTTTACAGTCACATCACATACTCAAAGAATCGGTGAGAGCCCACCAGAACCTAATACACTCTTAGCTTGAGTGACACTCTCATCATCGGCGGACTCTCTCCTCTCACCAACAACCATCAATGAGCTGGAAGCAACATAAACAACCCACAGTCAAGCTCGCAAAGAGGACGGGACTCGAAAACTAACAAACATTATCGCGCTGTGACGTTAGACACAATTAATTATTAGATTTGGCGGGGGATACACTTGAATAAACATTGTATTAACAAGGCATGTTCATTTACTTATATCTAACAAGGACACATATTAATTCGGGGATTGTGTTTTCTTCGTTTTAGTGTTTGTGTTCATTCATCATCCTCTATCTCCTATTTGTGTGCGGTTTCTCTTCCCTAGCTCTCTATCGTTTCTCTTGTGCTCTGAAGGGTTGCCAAAAATATAAAAAAATAGATTTATCTGTATTTATAAAGATTTTTGACGTAAACTACGTGTAAGAGGAAGACTCAGATACAGGGTGTAAAACCGAAATTTCCAAATTCGAGACCGTCACGAAATTAGGATAGATTTCAAACGCTAATAGCGTATTTATCTTTCGATGGATTTTCGAGATTCGCTTATCAATAGATTCGGAAACTCTCCAGCAATTTTCCAATTCTATTGATACTATTCATTATCAACGTTAAACTATTGAAAATGTTATTTCTTTCCAAACCGGGTGAAAAATTCAATTCCGTTCATAAATCCCCAACACGGACATCAAATTGCAGTAAGGTACGGGCCTTTTGATCCACTGCTTCGTTTTCCCTGTGTATAAAAAGCCCCGTGTTTCGCGTGCGCGCGTCATTTTCATTTTGGATGTCACGGAGAACGGGCCAGCGCGGTTCTAGCGATAACGCCTGTGGTTTGGTCTGTTGTGGTAAAAACTCATGGACGATTCAAATCAAGCCCAACTCAGCACCTAAACTCATGGATGAGTTGAATCATCATATGTTTTCTGTATGTATGTAGAATCACGAGCGCGCGTCAAACGGAGAATCTGCAAAATTGTATTCGCATGGATGACTATCTACTGAAATTATAAGTCTTTCTCTGAATCGTGATCTCGTGATTCTACTACCGACGGAAAACAATCTGCCATCGCCAAGCAATTTAGTTTCACTTTGATCAAAATTCATCTCGCCTTCGCCTCAAGTTGTTACTTAAGAGCTACTTTCATTGATAGTAGCCAATCGTTAGTAGGGGAAATTACGGCTTTGGCAGGTTTGGTTCTATTATTGTCAGGGGGTTTTCTGTAACTAATTATGCTTAAATTTGGCCTTAACATTCTTTGCATATCAAAGAATATTGTGGCCAAATTTCATAAAATTTGGTCAACAAACCCCCCCCCCCCCAAAAATAGAACAAAACCTGCCAAAGCCGTCATTCCCCCTACTTCATACAAGAAAATTTTATCTGAGCGCTGCAAATGTTAATGACGACGACCGCGCGACCCACACCATCGCCGGGAAGAAAGTTTCCGGTAGGAGCTCCGCCGATGCCGAAGGTGGTACCACCGGTCTGCTCTCCGCGACATCTCGAACGAAATGGCTCGCGCGCGCGGAAGAGCTGCTTTCTTGTAATCAATAAAGTTGAACCTGTAGCCACGCCCCTTTGGTGAGTGTGTGACGGTTACACAATATTTGCAGCAATACCGGACAACAAAGAGGCGGGACTAATGAGCCATCTTGATTGATTATAAGAGAACTGCTCTCCCGCGCGCGCGAGGCATTTCATTTGAAATGTCGCGGAGAGCGGTCCCAGCATCGGCGGAGTTGCTGAGATAATTAATCGGTTCTCCTCAGGGCCACCATCCTACACAAAGGAAGAGGTGAGGCGAATATTATTCAAAGAGCAAATTAACCACTTGGCGACGCCATAATGTTGCCGTCCGTAGCAGAATTACGAGTGCGCCCCGGGAGGAGATGCTACAAATATGAATTCGTATGGATGGCATCAGTGGCAGCCAGGTGAAATTTTCTCAAGATTCTTATTTGGTTTTGTTGCGGCTTGTGATTGGGAAGGCGGATTATTAACAATCAATATTAACAATCGAAAGATTACAATTTTTTGGAAGCGAAGGTTAAGCCGAGACGATTTTTTTTAAATGCAAATTATAATCGCTTCGCGAAAGCAGAATGTTGCCGTCGGTAGTAGAATCACGAGCGCGCGTCAAACGGAGAAGCTGCAAAAATGTATTCGCATGGATGACTATCTACTAAAATTATAAGTCTTCCTCTGAATCGTGCTCTCGTGATTCTACTACCGACGGAAAACAATCTGCCATCACCAAGCAATTAAGTTTTACTTTGATCAAAATTCATCTCGCCTCAAGTTGTGACTTACGAGCTACTTTCATTGATGGTAGCCAATCTTTAATAGGGGTAATTACGGTTTTGGCAGGTTTTGTTCTATTATTGTCAGGGGGTTTTCTGTAACTAATTATGCTCAAATTTGGTCTAAACACTTTTTGCATATCAAAGAATATTGTGGCCAAATTTCATAAAATTTGGTCAACAAAAATCCCCTGACAATAATAGAACAAAACCTGCCAAAGCCGTCATCCCCCTACTTCATACAAGAAAATTTAAACTGAGCGCTGCTAATGTTAATGATGACGACCGCGCGACCCACACCATCGCCGGGAAGAAAATTTCCGGTAGGAGCTCCCCCGATGCCGATGCCGAAGGTGGTACCACCGGTGTGCTCTCCACGACATCTCGAATGAAATGGCTCGCGCGCGCGGAAGAGCTGCTTTCTTGTAATCAATAAAGTTGAACCTGTAGCCACGCCCCTTTGGTGAGTGCAGGGCTGGATTTAGCCGGAAGGGGGCCCCGGGGCCGACGGTATGTGGGGGCCCCAAAATGTACAAAAAAGGTTGGTTTTGGTACATAAGATTTGGAGGGGCCCGGGGCCACGCCCCCCCCGGCCCCCCATAAATCAGGCCCTGGGTGAGTGTGTGACAGTTACACAATATTTGCAGCATACCGGACAACAAAGAGGCGGGACTAATGAGCCATCTTAATTGATTATAAGAAAACTGCTCTACCGCTCGCGCGTGGCATTTCATTTGAAATGTCGCGGAGAGCTGTCCCTGCATCGGCGGAGTTGCTGAGCCGCTGAGCGAATTAATCGGTTCTTCTCAGGGCCACCATTCTATACAAAGGAAAAGGCGAGGCGAATATTATTCAAAGAGCGAATTAGCCACTTGGCGACGCCATATGTTGCCGCCCATAGCAGAATCACGAGTGCGCCCTGGGGGGAGATTCTATATAATATGTATTCGTATGAATGGCATCAGTGGCAGCCAAGTGAAAAATGTCGGAAGTGCAATCACAAGCGTGCGTCGGAGGGAGTAGCTGGAGTAAATATATTCATATGAATGGTAAATTGGTAATGTGATCGCATTTTGACGTGAACTACGTCTAAGGGGAAGACTCTGATACAGGGTATAAGATGACCGTCACGTAGTCATGTAAGATTTTAAAAGATAATCTTTATCTTTTAATGGATTTTTGAGATTTATCTTTCTTCTTCTTCTTATTGGCATTACATCCCCACACTGGGACAGAGCCGCCTCGCAGCTTAGTGTTCATTAAGCACTTCCACAGTTATTAACTGCGAGGTTTCTAAGCCAGGTTACCATTTTGCATTTGTATATCATGAGGCTAACACGATGATACTTTTATGCCCAGGGAAGTCGAGACAATTTCCAATCCGAAAATTGCCTAGACCGGCACCGGGAATCGAACCCAGCCACCCTCAGCATGGTCTTGCTTTGTAGCCGCGCGTCTTACCGCACAGCTAAGGAGGGCCCTTAGGGCCTGAGATTTATGTATCAAACGAATCGGAAACTCTCCACCAATTTGCAAATGTTATTGAAATTTTTGATTTTCAACGTTAAACTAGTGGAAATTTCAATTCTTTCCAAACCCAGTAAAAATTCAGACCCAATCAATAATCCTGCAACCCCAACACGGACATCAGGTTGTTATAAGCTACGGTCCTTTTCGCCCATCGCTCCATTTCTCTATGCATAAAAGACTCGTGTCTCATACGCGCGCGACATTTTCGTTCGAGCATTCTCAGAGAGCGGACACAATACTTCATTTGTAGCCTTGAGCCAGCATTGGAGGCGATTGTCGGGCGGAGACAATGGCATCCCACTGCGATAGGCGGCAGTCAACGATGGTGATAGTGAATGGAGTCATTTAAAGTAAATCAATTCTTTGGATTACCATCATTACCTTGGAAAAATGGTGTTAAGCTGAGAGGATTTTCCAAAGTGCAACAACTAGTGATCAGCACACTCTTGGCGTTCAGTAAAATCTTCTAGCAAGATTCTGAATTTCCAATGCGTACCATTGAGAAAAATAACAATATAAAATTGGTCAATTGGAGACAAACTTCGGTTAGTTACGCAGAACTTCGGTTAGTTAGAAAATTTAAATGCAAGGATGATATCAGTAGGGGGCTATCCACAAACCACGTAGACCGAAATTTCACATTTTCAAACCCCCCTCCCCCCTTGTAGACTTTCGGAGACTTTTCCGAAACCCCTCCCCCACCCCCTTGAAGTCTACGTAGACTTTTTCAAATTTTACAAAACATCATATGTGATTGGAAAAATATGGAAATCAATCACGTTTTCAGCAATTCAGCTATTCAAATCCATTTCCAGATCCCTTGTGAACATTACAGTAAAATTCAAATTTCAAACATAACGAAATCAAACTGAACAAAATCCAACAAAACAAATATCAATCCAAAACAAAATCAAATTTATTCATCTGTCCATAGCTTTTGAAACTAAATCTCGAAGCCAATTAATTTCATTTCTGTTGAATTTGATTCCTCCTAGAGGGGTGCGCCACCGTCACCGACACTTGCATCGGCGCGCCACTGCTTAAAATCTGTCACGCATCTGACCTATAATTCTTCATGCCGGTTCAAATTTGTAGAAAACCGAAGAATTTTCAGAATTTCGAAAAATTTCGAGTTGAAATTCCGAGAATGTCAAGTCTACATTCCAATAAGTTTTTCGTGGAAATTCCGTAGAATTTCCCGATTGATAACCTTTAAAGTTTCCAGGTAATACTCCAAAGAACTCTCCGTGATTCCGATGTTTTTCTTGAAAATCCCATGCAATATCCCTTTAAATAATCATCCGTTGAAAAAACCAAAATTTTTTTTTAAGTTCCAAAAGTTTTCCCGTTAAAATACCGAGTAATTTGTGGGCTTCGTGGCCGTGCGGTTAGTGACGTCAATCGTCTAGACGCATGTGCTATGGAGTGTGGGTTCGATTCCCGCCCCGGTAAGGAGGAAACTATTCGTAATCGAAAAATTCTCCACTGGTCCACTGGGTGTTATATGTCCGTTGTCTCATGCTAGGTGTTTGATTGTTCAGTCTGTACGACCTCTGGTCGAAGACGGTGTTCACGTCTTTCCCTTTTAATTTTCCGTTACCTACCGTTTTGGCTCAAATTCCGAATATGGCCCATATCCCAAACACTGGCGTTTTAGCGCCCTGAAACTAAAGTTTTCATTAGTTTTCCATACTGAGGATCAATATTGCGAAATAATTTAAGCTTCTATGGAGAAAATTACATAAATAACGCCAAAATGGCTATTAAAAAGCGAGTGTTTGGGGGGATATGAGCCAAACGGTACGATATTTTGAAATTTCTCTTTCAAAATAGGAGCGATATCGTGAGGAAATTAAAAAAAAAATCATATTCCAAAGAGTTTCCCGAATAATTTTCGGTGGAAATTATGGAGAATTTTCAGTTGAACTTCTGAATTTATTGAATTTATTGTAAAAATTTCGAATAAATTTTCATGAAAATTACAAATGCTTTCTTACAAGAATTGCAATATTTTTTGGTGGAAACTCATATAGTTTTTGGTAGGAAATTCAAATATTTTCTCGTGAAAGTTTTCAACAATTTCTTTTGTCATAAGACGAGTTTGTACAGTCCCATTTAATTCCAGTGTCTCTGAAGACTGAAGACGACCTAACTGTTGAGGTCAAAATACGTATCTGTCAAGGTACAATTAAGTGGTATCTACTAAAAAGCTCAAAAGAATTTTCTAAACAATTTCTTTAAAAAATGTTGAAGATTTTCCATCAATATTTCCAAAGAATCTGCATTAGAACTGCCGAAGAAATAGCCGAGAAATTTTCTAAGAATTCCCCATGGACATTTCGAAGAATTTCGTTTATATGTATGTCCAAAGAATTCCTCATGAGAATTCCGAGAATTTCCGAAATTAAGAAAAATTTCCCGGGGACTTTCCAGAAAATCTTAAGTGGAAATTCTGAAGGGTTTCTCGAGGAAATTTCGGAGAATATCGCTTACAAGTTCCAAAGAATGTCTTTTGGAAATTCCAAAGACTTTTTGTTGGATATGCCAAAATGCTTCCTTTGTAAATTCTAAAGAATTTTCCGTTGGAGTGCGACATAATATTCCGTGAAAATTCTAAAGAATTATTTGTAGTTTCTAAAGAAGTTCCTGCAGAAAATCAAAAGATATTTTAGTAGAATCTGTAATATAATCCAAGTAGAAATTTTGAAAATTTTTCGAAAGTGTTTATAGAATTTTCAGCACAGGAGAATTTGCTGTTGAAATCAAGTAATAGTCTGAAGTTCAGAGTCAGTGAAATCCATAAGATTTTTCTGGAGAAATTCGAGAGATTATTTCGGTAAAGTCTTGCAAAAAAACGGAAAAATCTGAAAAAAATTGAACTAGTGAACTTTGCACAAAGCTGCTGTATGAATTGTTTTCAAAAAAATAAATATTAAATATAAAAGTCTACGTAGACTTTTAGTTTACCCCCCCCTATCCCCCTTCGTAGACTAACGTAGACTTTTCCGAAACCCCTCCTTTCCCCTCAAGAGTCTACGTGGTTTATGGACAGCCCCTAACAGGCAACTAAAATTTTCATTTTTGCTGTTAGGGATTGGAATTGCACATTATCGAAGGTTAATCATAATTAAAGGTTAAGGAATTGCACATTATTAAGGTTAACCAAAATTTTATACAAAAGAGTATTATTCGGTTAATTTTATTCAAAGTGCAAATTATTATTTGCAACAGAAATACCCAAATTAAGTTAAGCTCATTTAGAAGATTTTTCGAAAAATAAGAAAAAAACAACAATGAAATTGATTTTTTTCAAGTGAAACCCCTAACAAATTAAACAAACAAAACTAAACTTCTCATATTATATAAAACTCGAGAATTAAAAATGTTTGACTTAGTTACATAAATATATCAGTTACTTTCAAAATGTAAATTTTTAATTGTCGTATCCAACAAATTTTATGTTTTGAATATTGTTCGAAACCAGTGTTGTCTCAAAAGTAATCAAAAGAACAATTTTGTAATATTTATGAATGATGGGACTTGCTAGGTTCTTCATTTCACCAAACGGTTTTACGTAGTTTACGTCGGGCGGTCGTGTCTTGTACACAACTCTTATGATTTTTATTGGTTTACAAACACAGAATCTGTATATACAGATATACAGATTTTTAAGCCCTCGATCTGTATGTACAGATATTTAAAATTTGTATTTACCAAAACCGTGGAATGTGTATAGTATTTTATTGTTTCATTAACTTCTTCCTCACAGAATTGTACTGTGGCGGAACTGAAAGGGGGAATGGCGTTCACATTATCTATATACATAAAAATGAATTTCTGTCTGTCTGAACCTTATAGACTCGGAAACTACTGAAGCGATCAGCTTAAAAATTTGTATGCAGAGGTTTCTGGGGCCGGGGATGGTTCTTAAGATGGTTCGAGACCCCTCCCCGCTTTGGAAAGAGGCTCCCATACAAATGAAATACTAATTTCTTCATAACTAGAGAATTAATTAAGCAAATGGAACCAAATCTGGCATGTGGAGGTTGTAGTAGGGAAGATATGTTTCTGTGGTGGTTCGAAACCCCTCCCCCTTCTGGAAAGGGGGGCTACCATACAAATTAAACGGATTTTTTTTTGCATAACTCGAAAACTAATCAGAGAATAAATCAATTTTAGGCGAAACGAAGTTTAGGCGAAACAGAAGCAATCACCGGCCGATTTTCATCAGAAACTATTTTATTCTTAAAATTCAGTTTAGAAATATTTCCGTATGAAATGGCATATGGTTTAAATAAGGCAACTTTCAAAGTAATTCCAGCAGAGGTTTTCGAAAAAATTCCAGAACGATTTTCCGTGGAAATATCTGATGAAATTTTCCCTAATTTTAAAAAATACCTGCTGAAGAAATTTTCTAGAAGAGTTCTCGACAGTATACTCGATGGGATTCTCGAATGGGGTGGGGTCTCCAGTAGCCTTGCGAGCAAAGGCGTAGGATTGCCAATCCGGAGATGGCGAGTTCGATTCTCGGTCCGGTCTAGGATGCTTTCGGGTTGAAAACATTCTCGACCCCCTGATTATGTGTATTCATTGTACTTGCCACGCAAGAAACATACTCATGCAATGGCGGGCATATATGTAAAAGCATTCAATTAAAAGCTGAGGAAATACTAATAGAATTTCAAGTTGAAAAGCAGGCCAAGTTCCAGTTGGAATGTAGAGCCATTGGAGAAGAAGAAGAAGGGATTCCCGAATAAATTGTTATTGTAATTTCATTTAAAAAAATCGCGGATTTCTCCAGAAATTTCAACGAAAATGCCTTAATGAATTCTTTCGGAAGTACTCCTGAAATTAATAATATCAGATCAATTTCGGCGTATATATTCTAATTTCAACAAAAATATTCAATTTGGTGGGTCACTTGCCCCATCGTACCTCAGTTTAACTCCTCTAGTCAACAATACTTTAGTATCTACACACACACACACACGTTATATAACGATTTAATTATCGTATGAATGTTTCGGCACTTTTCACGATATTTCGAACAGAAAAATCTTTGAAATCTCTAGTTACTTTTATTCCGAACTAACAGACCCGACGAACTTCGTTTCGCATAAAATTGATTAATTCTCTGATTAGTTCTCGAGTTATGTAGAAATTTCTATTTCATTTGTATGGGATCCCCTCTTTCCAGAAGGGAGAGGAGTTTCAAACCAATCCAGAAACATATGTGAATATTTAGAAAATATACACAGATAAAAATATGTTGTGATTTTAAATGTATTTTCATGCACATATTTGGAGCATGCAAATAAACGTAATATTAAATCGATCTCACTATTCTTTTAAATCGAAATAAATTTAATCGGTGCTTGCTTGTAAAATTCAATCAAATTTTACTGAATATCGAGTGTTAATTCGTTTGATGGGATAAACTGCAATTTTACACGTCGTTGAATTTTCAAAATTATTTGCTGTGTATATAAAAATAAAAATTATAAAAAAAATATAAATATGTTCCCTTCCAAAACCTCTACATGCCAGATTTGGTTCCATTTGCATGATAAATTCTGGAGAAAAGTACACATTAAACTTCTGGCACAAATATGCAAAATGTCCTACCTGTAATCCAAATTAATTGAATTGTTTCAAAATTTCTAACACATTCTATGAATCTGAAAGGTCCAATTTCAGTTTGCCAAAAATCCTATCGACACAATTTTCAATTTACCTCACGTCGGCTGCTGAGGTGACATTTCCATTCATTCATCGAGTTCTATTCTCCACCATTTCCCCACCGTATAGAGCTAAAATAGCCTGGCAGAAACCATCCATCAACCGATGCTGCCGATTCACCTATTCAAGTCAAGCTAGTCAGTCAGTCACTCACTCAGTCAATAGATACACTAATAGCTTTGCAGATGAGCTTCCTGGTTTCCCTTGATCCATGCCCATCGTTCTTCCACCCAGGCAGCGCAGTGAGCTGCTGTTCTGTTTCAACGTTGTCTACCGTTCCACTGCATCAATCTACCAGCACCAGCCAACATCACTGCAGCATCTATCTATTTAAGATGCAGCAGAATCATCGAAAAAATGCATGTTTACAGAAACAGTGCTCTATCCAAAGAGACCATCACCAGCATCATCATCATCATGGTTGGTCGTTGGCTGGATCGGTACGTTGCACAGATGTCGCCATCGAACTGGAGTGATGAACCCCCAAGTCAATGGCTGATGGCCTCAGCGCCGTTCCGAGATGGAGGGGCTTCATAAAACGGCAATTTGCAGCAACCAACCCAACAGCATCGATTCTCACTATACCGGCTGGCCCCGAGGTGGGTAGAGCAACGGAAAACAGGAGGGAAAACGGTGCAGCATATCAACAATAAACATAATCATTCATCTTTCGCCACAGCCACACTACACTACACACCGGTCGGTCGAGCACCGCAGTCTGTCAGATGGTCTGGTTTTGGAATCCGGAAGGGCGAGAAGGGTGAGTTCCGTGTTGTGTAATAGGAATCATAATAACCGAACTGATTACTCGCCAGGGGAATATTTATCTAGCTATTATGTGTGTGGCAGAGAATAGTCCTTATTGGAGCTCGGTGTTTCCTGCACACCTTCCCGTCCCCGACAGTCCGCTTATGAAGTTCGGCTGCTGTTCGAGGATGATGCTGTGCAGACATTCTGCATGCGGTCCATTCTGACAGATGTACAAGAGTGGCAAGCATCGCGGTTGATGGAGTACCGGCCCTGTATCCACTTGGCGGTGTATGAGTAGATATGGATGTGCAAATGCGTGTGCAACTCCGAAGAGACGGAAGTTGTTACTGAAACCGTAGACAGCTCGGTGCAGTGCAGTGGCCGGTCGAGCAGTGCAGCGACGCCGGTAGCTGAGGGGTGACGGTTATCAGTGGAATTTCAATTGAGATGGCTCACATTAGCACCGCACCAGGACGGGGAGTTGCCTCATTTGGCGAGGTGAATTTAGTGAGTTTAATTTAAAAGGGAATGATTGCTTGGAGAAATGTGGGTAAAGGGTTTGTTTTCTTTTATGGAAGATAACAGAATTCCTAAGTGGAAATAGGTGAAAAATCATAAATAGTAATTAAAAAAATTATCAGTATTGACCCTAATGGCGTCAAGATTATTTGAAATTACTCAAAGAAGAGTCATAACAAAAACGCTTTTAAACTAATTTGATTTGATAATTATCTAATACATGCATTCATCATTAGACTAGATGTTCCGTGTAGGGACGTTCCGATATTTCCGATATATCGGAATATCGATATATTTGTCTCGATATCCGATATTTTTGTATCGATATTATGCTTTCAATATATCGGTCATATCGATATTTTTGCTTTCGATATCAATATATCGAATAAGAAAAAGACGGACTGAAAAAACATTTCAAGACAAAATTTTCAAAACGATTTATTTGCTTTTGTAAACAAAGTTTCAAACGACGATTTGACGAATCTGATAGCTCTCCCACGCGAACCAACCACATCAACAGGTAGCGGAAGCCTTCACCTACCTATTGGTGATGTTGGTTTGCGTGGGAGACCTATCAGATTCGTCAAATCGTCGTTTGAATCTTTGTTTACAAAAGAGCGATTCCAAGCAACAGCATCAAAATTTAAGAAAATTTTTAATTCATGATTTTCTATTGAGTTGAAACTTTGCACAGTTTTTCAATTTCATCTAAATCGTCATTTTTCGATATCAAATCTTCATATTGAGTCACGACTAACTTTTCAAAAGGGTGTATGTGAAAATGGTTCAAAAATATTTAAAAGCTGCACAGCAAAAACGGAATGTTCGATTGTTATGATTTTTCAGCAAAGTTAGACAACTAAATGGTGATTCTTAAGAAAATGTGCACAGTAAAAAAATATTTTTTTGCCTTTAAAAATATCATTTTGTCACAAAACTCAAATATCTCAAAACCCTATCTTTTTCGAACGTAATTTTTTTAGGGAAAACGGTCCATTATATTAGCTATCTACCATAAAAATTTGGTGATGGTAAACTAATAAACAAAAAAGTTATGACATTTCAAACATTTCACAATTTTCACATCTAGTAAACAAAAAAAAATTTCCTTTTAGTTTTTATTTCAAGAATCGCAGTTTGATGCTGATTTTATTGTTAAGGGCCTTGCGTGTGTTAAACAAGTTGTTTGTATGATATTCCATATTTATGTATTCATCGATATTATGTATATTATATGTATAAATATTATATGTATAAATAAATAAAAATGAATTAATATTATCCTAAGTATTAAATTAAATGTGGCAGTTACACAATGTTGTTATAGAAACTCTAAGAGTTTTGGGTTTGAATTTTGGTATGGGTTATGATATCATGAAAACAGTTTATTAATACTTATTTTTATTTATTTTATTCAAATTTTTAAAATATCGAACACTTTTGAATTATTATCAGCACAGTTTGAGCATAATTTTGCTTTAATTTTATTTTCCGACAATGGAATGAAACAGGGAAATTTTTGGGTTCCTTGGATCGTTTTTGCATTATTATATTGCTCGCTGAGCTTTGAAGCCTTTATTTCGTACTCTTCAGTAGTAGTAAAACAAAATGATAATTTGGTTAAATCTTTTTCTTTTATACGATTCGCCCAATCAAAAAGTTCTTTCGCAGTTTTAATTGGATGCTCACGTTCTTTGGCTAAACTTGCTCTTGTGGCCATGCGCTTTATTGTTCCTTCAATAGCATCACAAGGACCTTTGCCATGTGACGAAGCAAAAAAAAGGCATTCTGCATCAATTCCGTACATTGATTTAAATTGACATAGGCTCGAAAAATTCTTACGATTTTTGTACTGCGACGCTGCTCCATCAGACATGAAATATATCTTTTTGACTTCTTTATGCTTATCAACGCGTAACAAGTTAATCATTTTTTCAATGAACAAGTTTACGGATACTGAATCGTGTCTTAAATCTTCGGAAATTATAATAAAACTTAAGTGTTCAATTTGCGTACTTCCATTAAAATAAATAACGAATGGATGAATTGTAGCTTGTTGTACGTTCCAGTGATGGGACTGCACTTCATCTTGCAATACAAAGCTGTAATTTTCAGAAAATCACAAATGACTAAAATTCACCATTTTGTAATGTATTTTTCGTATTTTTAAAAAGCTGGATTGTTCTGTTTTAATGAAATCGTGAGGGATTAAACTTTCTAATTTCAAGCAAAAATATGACACAAACTCATCTACAGGTTTTACAATAGTTTCTATGTCACACCTATCCGTGGTCACCCATTGCTCAAATGATAACTGATCAATATATTTTTCTTCAAACTCAGCGAATAAAGTATTTTCCAATGATGAAGAATCTGGACAATCCGAACAAGATCGTAGATAGCAATTTGATGTTGTATTTTCACACAAAAGACTACCAGTTAACATTTTAATATCCTTTGTTAAATTGATTCTTTTCAAACTATGTAAAATAAGATTAATATTCTCATGGGTTGTGCACACACACATTATGTGTTCCTGAATTGGAAAGAAGCTTACATTGCCTTGGCCGAAGGCTTGCAAATGAGGAAAAACCTATTTTAATATTATCGTGAATTTCCTTGAAGCGTGTGTACGCTTCTTTCAAAATCGTCATCATTAATCGTTTTTGGATTGCTTGACGCTTTCCATCTTTTTTACTGATACATAATCTTTTGACCAGGCATAGCTCGACTTACTTCATCATCTTCAAAATATTGAACTACTATTTCTTTTGTCTCATCTGTTAATGCAGTACTAGACCTAGTATTTTTGGTTGAAAGACAGTTATTCTTCAATTGTTTTGCCTCTTTTACTGTATTTCTATTGGTTTTGAACTCATCAATGGCATCCTGAATAGACCACGAACTTGGCAGCATCGACAAAATCAATAATTTTTCTTTCCTTGTCGTGGCTGCATTCGAGAACCTTTCCTTCATATTTATAATTACCTCATCGTAGTCTGTATTTTCCACATCATCAGGTCCTAATTTGAAGAGGTTTCTTCGTACAGCTTCGTTTATTTCACGGTATTTTTCTCCGGGTAATAAACGTAGTCCATCTTACTCCATTTAATCAGAGTCACTTTTATCCCAGCTATGCCCTCGTTAAAGCGTTCGATGTTGACCTTTTGGATACACTCATCTTCCGATTGATTTGTTGAAACAGATTTCGCTGATGGTACGGTGGCAAGGCTCTCAGCACTTAATACTTCTGGTAATTCCTCAGTTGTTGTCGATACATCTGGCAATTCCTCAGTTGCTGTCGTTTTCGAACTTCCTGCGCTCTGCTCAACCGATGATATACAGATTGCTCTTTTGTCAACGTTTAGACGGCAGGACGTGCAAATGCGTAAATTTGTATTCAATGTGGACATTGGAGCATAACCAGTCGCTTTCAGTTTATCTATGGTGCTTTCGGTGAGATTTCGTAACTCTTTTGAACACTTTTTTCCATCAAACGGCCTACAACAGTTGAGAAAGCGGCTACTCATGTTGTTCGTAATATTTCAATAAACAAAATCACTTTTAAGTTTTACTGACTAGTTTGGTGTCATTTGCTTGACTGAAGAAAAAATTACTATAAGATCTTTAACAACCTTAGTAGTAGTAATTTTTTGCTTTTTCGTGAGCATTGTCATGGTATGTACCTATCATGCATTTGTTGTTGTTGAAGATACCCGTTTCCTCCCGATAATAAAGTCTATTCTCTAAGAGGTATATTTTTGCAGGTAAACTATAGACGTACACGTGTATATAAATCTTTGATTTTGCAGCTTTTGTCTTAAAAATAACATTTCTGATATGTTTCTATCAACGTTATTATCAACAGGTTTCAACACTATTAAAAGAATTTTTCGCCAGTCACGTCCAATGAAAATTATGACACTATCAATACTTTTGATCACAACACTGGATCGTGTCTAAGTTTCCTATAGATGCTATGAATAATTAAATCAAAATATCATGAAAACAACTTGTTTAAATCACGTCCCTTAACAATAAAATTTGCATCAAACTGCAATTCTCGAAATAACTTACACAGAAAAAAAATTTTTTTTACTAAATGTGAAAATTGTGAAATGTTTTAAATGTCATAACTTTTTTGTTTATTAGTTTACCATCACCAAATTTTTATGGTAGATAGCTAATATAATGGACCGTTTTCCTAAAAAATACGTTCGAAAAAGATAGGGTTTTGAGATATTTGAGTTTTGTGACAAAATGATATTTTTGAAGGCAAAAAAATTTTTTTTTACTGTGCACATTTTCTTAAGAATCACCATTTAGTTGTCTAACTTTACTGAAAAAATCATAACAATCGAACATTCCGTTTTTGCTGTGCAGCTTTTTAAATATTTTGAACCATTTTCACATACACCCTTTTGAAAAGTTAGTCGTGACTCAATATGAAGATTTTATATCGAAAAATGACGATTTAGATGAAATTGAAAAACTGTGCAGAGTTTCAAATATTTTCGAAATGGTCGCTCAGGATCGACTGACATGCCCCTGTGGAATGCCTCAAAAGCAGATAAGTCGTTTTGAAAATTTTGTCTTGATTTGTATTTTATTTTATTAAAGAAGTACTGAGTGAAAAAGTTAAATATTTAAAAATTCACGTTATTGAATAGATAAAAAAGAAAGTACTATTAGAATAATATGCTTCCCTTACCGTTACAAATATTATTTTCTCCTACTGACTCCTTAGCCCTCAACATTTTGAGATCAAGTTTTATGTTTTGAGGGGAAAATTTCAAGTTGTATGGGAAAATTAAAAAAAAAAGAACTTTACCAAAACATTCTTGGGTGTGGCTATACGAATTTATAAATTTACTCATTTCTTTTTTATTTTCCACTCTCATTATACTAAGACCAATATGTCAAAAAAAAAACAAATTTTATTGCGGCCTTACCATAAATTGGATCTGAAAAAGGATGACATTCTCGGTAGTGTGGATGATATATTTAGAATGAGGTTGTGCTGCCATCGTTGACAGTTTTGGCAACTCATCACCACCAAAAATGTTGCAAAATCTTTCACGTCGCTGAATCTTAATTTCTCGCGCTAATTCAATTATATATGACATGATCCAAAATCATGTCAAAATCAAATTAAACTTAAAAGATCATAAGATTTATAATAAGGTTATATGAAGGCTGGTGCTACACAGCCAGACGAATCTATTATTATTTATTCGATATCAATCAAAAGTTATCTTGCTCTGCAAGCAGGGTCAAAATTATTGAACTATCAGTTTTGAGGTAAATTTGATTTCAATTTGCAAAACGGACCGAATCTTTAAAGGATGAATTAATTCTGTAGAAATGAAGAAGAATGTCGTGCAGACATTTTCAAGAATTTTATGTGGATATTTCTTTCGGAAAATCAGAAGAAAACCGAGTGTAAAATGAAGAGAAACTCCTGTGGAAATGAAAAGATTTTCCGGGGACATTTTGAAAATACTTTCATTTGTCAATTGTCAACAAATGACAGTCATGCGAAATTTCAGCAGATTCCAGAAAAATTTTCGTTCGGAATATAACAATATGGATTTTCTATTGAACATTCTGAAGAAAGAAGACAAGAATTAATAGAAAGAATTAATATTTTGCCTTATATGTTGAAAAAAAAATTAAGGAGAACTTTTTAAGGCAATTTAAGAAATTGTTAGTGGATTTTCAAAAAAATTGTTTTATTTTTTTTTATTTAATTTGGGCGGATGAAAAAAAAGGGAATTCAGTCATGTTTAAAACGCCTTGGCTACCGGGTAAAAAAATCAGAAGGGTTATGTACAAGACACAACCGCCCAACGTAAACTACGTAAGGCAGTTTTCTTCATTGAGGATTGTAGTGCCATCATGCATGAATATTTTTAGAAAATTCATTTGATTACTTATGTCACTGGTTTCGAACAAAACTAGCGTTATCTTGTTTTTCGTGCATCACTAGAAATCATAAAATGTCAATCATGTACCAAAACCCAATTAATTTGGTTGTGGTGCGCGCGAGTAGTAAACGTTGCGGACGGGAAAAGATAGTGTGTTATTACATTCTAACTCCTACTGTCTGGCAGTGTCACCAGTGTTGGTAAAATCTCAAAATCTCAAATCTCATCGGCGATTCAAAGCATGCGTGAGTCAAATCCCATCACAATTATGGCCGAGAGATTTGCTCATGATTTGAATCGCAATTTGCATCATTGCATGATATTTACGTGTTCTTCATTGAATTAACTATTTTTCGTTAAGAACAATGGCTAATAATTATATATAAACAAAACATACGTCTCGATTGCGTTTTGACGCTTTTTAGAACGAAACCATTTTTCGGTGAGTGAGCGAAGCGATGCGATTCTGGCCGAGAAACTCAAGCACGATGCTTCCCCTACAGAATCGCAGGCGATTTAGCTCGTGCATGAAACCTCGATGATTCAGATTCGAGTATGATTCTACCAACACTGAGTTCTCTGATTAATTCTCGAGTTATGCAGAAATTTTTGGTTCATTTGTTTGGTTCATCGTCTTAGACGGTTTAATACATTCCACTAAACGAGCTTTATATATTTTTCTGATATCTTCTCTTCCAAAACCTCCACACGCCAGATTTGTTTCCATTTGCTTGATCTCGAGTTATGATGATGAAATTGGTGTTTCATTTGTATAGGAGCCAGGTTTCAAAGAGGAAAGGGGTCTCTAACCCAAAAACGGCCCCAAAAACCTCTGCATTCAAATTTTCATGCCGCTCGATTCAGTAGAAGAAGAAGAAGATTACCTCCTCCCCCTTGACTTTGCGGAGACCATAATTTTTATGTGTAACGGCTTTATTAGTTTTCAGTTTGCAAAAAAATGCATTTTCCAACATGCATTCCAACATTCATAGCCCAAAGTTTCAATATAATTGACAAATTGGTAGAGAATTTCCGAATCGATTGATATATAAATCTCAAAAATCCATAGGAAGATAAAGGCGCTATTAAAGTTCAAAATCTTACATGATTTCGTGACGGTCTCGAATTTGGAAATTTTCATTTGTCACCCTGTATCCGAGTCTTCCCCTTAGACGTAGTTTACGTCAAAATGAATCTAGAACAGCTGCTGGGAAATTGAATGATTCAGATTCATATTCAAAATGACAGCCCGAACAATGTGAATCATTGCTAATTTGGTTCTGAGTGTGGATAATGCAGCTAAAGGTTAATAAATTGCTTACATTTTCATTACATTTTCTAAGAAGAAGCCCTAGAGTAGCACCCCCTTTTCCCATCCGCAACGTTCATTTATCGAAAGCGTTCCAACTATATATCTTTATTTTTTGTACATCACTAGTGTAGTAATATATAGGTGGAAATAAAATAGTGGAGTATGATTATTAAACATGCAGAAATACTATTTTGAAATAAAAAATAACTCTATAATTGATGTTGATAAAAGAAATGGTGGAGGAATAAGAGCCTTGGATCTTTGGCAGAATCTCCGCCCTCTGTTAGTTGGAGTGTCGAGGCATCGCAGGCGGAGAAAGGATAGTCGTATTCTCTCGAGTCCGGTTGCGACAACTAGAAATCAACAAATACTAGCCATGTACCGTTTTGGCTCAAATTCCGAACATGACTCATATTTCGAACACTAGCTTTTAAATGCCCATTTTAACTTTATTCGTGTAATTTTCTCCACAGGAGCTTGAATTCGTTTGTTATCTTGATCCTCAGTGTGGAAAACCAATTTTAGTTTTAGGGCCCAAAACGCCAGTGTTCGGAATATGAGTCATGATCGGGATTTGAGTCAGAACGGTACCAAAAACTAAGTCATTCGGTTGAGATGCGCCAGAGTAGTAAACGTTGCGGACGGGAATAGCGTGTGTGTGCTATTTTATTACAATATAACTCCCACTATCTGGCAGTGGCATTATGGATAACATATTCGTGCAACCATATTATTAAAAAAATTGCAAGAATCTAAGATCGGGGAGCTAGAAGGTATAGCCTGTTTCAAGAAAGTATGCGCTCCGAAGCTATAGCCGTATACAATAAGCCCCGCATGATTGTACCCACAGAGTATCTGAAGTGCATTCACACTTCCTGAATTAAAATTGAATCATTTTGATTTTGGCGCATATTTAATAATTTATCTTTAAATAGAACATGTTTGTTCATTTGCATTGCGATTATCGCATTATCACATTGCATTGCCGTTGCTAACAATCGATCATCCTATCGTTGCACAAACATGCGCTTGCATGTATATCACTTTTTATGCACTATTCACTAACGTATACACACTATGCCGACCGCGGTCACTGCTCTGGCTCTACTTTTTGTGCCAAACTGGTGCGAAGCACCGCACAAAAAGCAGAGCCCAAAAGCCAACCACACTGAACGACTGAGTAGAGATGTCGTAAAATCTCGATTAATCGATTAGTAACTAATCGATTACTCTCGATTCTTATCGATTATTGAATCGATTAATCGTTGGGTAGTAATCGATTAAAAATTAATCGATTATCACAACGATGAATCGATTAATCGAAGTAATCGCTTAATTTGCGACATCCTTATGATGTCGTAAAATCCCGATTAATCGATTAGTAGCTAATCGATTACTGTTGATTCTTCTCGATTATTGAATCGATTAGTCGTTGGGTAATAATCGATTCAAAATTAATCAATTATCACAACGATTAATCGATTAATCGAAATAATCGATTAATTTGCGACATCTCTACGACTGAGACTCACGTTGCGAACGGGAAAAGGAGGTGCTGCCAAAATGGTCTAATACCCTAGTTTAACGTTGATAATCAAAAGTTTCAATAATACTGGCAAATTGGTGGAGAGTTTCCGAGTCGATTGATATATAAATCTCAAAAATCCATCGAAAGATGAATGCGCTATTAACGTTCAAAATCTTACATGATTTCGTGACGGTCTCGGATTTGGAAATTTTAATTTGTCACCCTGTATCCGAGTCTTCCCCTATGACGTAGTTTACGTCAATACGACGAACGTCGACGTCGATGGTTGTTGAGCCACCTCTACCTGCAAGTTGGTTAAACGTGGTGAAGGAGTAATAAACGTGGTGAAGGGAGTAATAAGAGTAAAAACAAACATCAACAGCAAATATTTTTTAAATACTCGCATGTCTCTAATATCATATGATTATCCGATATATCGATATTTTCATTCCAATATATCGGTGATATCGATACTTTAATTTGATTATCGTATCGAATCAAATATCGATATTTTGAAGTATCGGAACGTCCCTAGTTCCGTGTTTCCTTAACACTATCACCATTAGGATTTTTCCTCTGGTGGAATTTAACCATGTAGGAATTACAATGTTTTCATCTTAAACTAAACTTAACCTAATTTATACTACGGGTACAAGGAGCGAATCATTGCAATAGAAGATTCGAAATTATTTTGTTGGACATTTGTTGCAATGTCTCAATATTAGAAATTTATGTTGTTCTTTGGTACTATTATTACTAAAAATTTGTTTGTAAATCAAAACTTTGTTCTCAAGACAAAGTTTTGATTTTCTATTTATAAGTGGATATAGACACTTAATATATTTGTTACATTTGGCTTGAAGGCCTTCAATGTGATTGTTTCGTCTAGCAGAAGACTTAAATATTTGGCTTCGCTAGACCAATTAATTGGAACCTCATTCATAGTGACAATATGTCTACTAGAAGGTTTCAAATAAGAAGCTCTCGGCTTATGTGGGAAAATTATAAGCTGAGTTTTGGAAGTATTCGAGGAAATTTTCCATTTTTGCAAGTAAGTGGAGAAAATATCCAAACTTTTTTGCAATCTACTACAAATGACACGAAGGCTTCGCCCTTTAGCAGAAGGCCTGTGTCATCTGCAAACAAAGATTGTTTATACCCTGGTGGTGAAACAGGTAAGTCAGATGAGTGGTTGAATGCCCATGGCGATAACCAAATTGCTCATCAGCAAATATATAATTGTCCAAGATGAATTTTTCACCCCCGCCTTCTTCTCTTCCATGAACTTGGCAGAATGGAGCACCTAGTAGTGTATTCATCTTGGAATTGTCATTAATATGAACCATCATTCTATTTAAAATAATCATTTCAAACAGTTTGCTTATTGAAAAAAGCTAACTGATTGGGCGATAACTAGAAGCCTCAGCTGGAGTTTTGTCCAGCTTCAATATTGGAACAATTTTGGCGTTTTTCTATTTATCTGGGAAGTATGCCAAGAGCGGGCTTGGTAGCCATATGGCTACTGCTTCTGCCTCATACGCAGGAGGTCGTGGGTTCAATCCCAGGTCCGTTCCATTCTCCTACTTTCTCTATATTTCTCATGTTATAGAAATCGCTAGAACTGGAAATGGACTTCCATATCGTTTCCATTACTATTCCTGTACCTTCAACTTGAGTATTCTAACAGTAATCTGTCAGAATTGGAAATGAACTACACCCAGGTTTTTTTTTACACAATTTGGTTTTAGTCGTTTAAGACCTTCAGCGTCAATGAAACAATGAGTTAACCCCATGAAAAAATTCACAAAAAATAAAAAAAAAATCAGGTGGTATTTAACAAGCTCTGAAAGTTCGAGTTAACCGAGAAATTAATGAACTCGAATCGCGTAAAAAAACCTGGGTGTATAGAGCTCGTTTCCTACATCCAATTAGAAATTCCATCAATTGCCTTCCTCCTATCTATCACATTGGCAGCTCGCTAACTAAGACGGACCTCTGCTTCTTAAACCTAACTCAAAAATTCCAACAAATTCCGCATGATCTCGTGGCAAGTGCAGAGGTATATTCGGCTTGCAGTGGGCGAGTGATTGCATCATCATTTCCTCCCCCTTTCCTACATTGACTTGCATTCTGACGTGGCAGGCGCCAGTATGACCTAACAAATAAGATCACCAGTACTTGTACATTGAAGATGTGCGCTAGTCCCAAGCAAACATCTGTTGGTTCCCTGTGCAAGAACAGCTGATCTGGTCATAATGGAGTAGCAACTACGAGCAGTCAATCAAGCTCAAGCTCAAGCTTATCTGGAAAGTATGCTAATTGAAAATACTTGTTAAATAAATTAACCAAAAAGAATAAAGTGATCTCAGGAGGTTTTTTGATAAGTAAGTAGAAAATACCATCATCACCTGGGGCTTTCATATTTTTGAATTTTCTAGTAATAGATCTCACTTCATCCAAACTACTGGGAACTACCCAACGAAGGGTCAAAAACATTCTCCTAATTGAGAATGTTTTCGAACCTCCGCGTGACCTGATCCTCAATAGGACTAATGACCCTTAGACTAAAATTATTGGCAGGGTTGTTAACGTTAATCAACGATTAACGCCGTTTTATTAATTCGTCGATGTTAATATCAATGATTTACGATTTTTCCGTTAATCTTTATTGAACGTTTATCAACGGTAATGGTAACGCTCTCCGTTGGTTTAACGGTCGCGTTATTTTTCACGTTAATGATCTGCTTTATCGGAGTAAAATTTTCTAAGCAAAACTACGGGTTTGACAAATTCTGTTCTATCAAGGCATTAATAAGAGTGTTGGCCATAAGATACTTTGACATATAAAAGACGAATTGTGTCTAAAACCGTGATTATACTGAGGTCGCTTTTACGCGGTTTGCTTATGCTTGGTTTGGAGTTTGGATTTGTTTTGAGCATTAAGCAAACTCCACAAAAAAATCCTCAAATACTTAGGTGATATTACAAAAGTTGTAGAAATTGAGGTCGAATGAGACAATTATGAAATTCATCCGAAATTCATCCAATTCATTCAATCCAAATGAGCTCAAATTTTCAGAGGACACTCAGAACGTGATAAAGAATCAGATAAGCGCTGTGGAGCAAAACCAATTTTTGAACCACCCTACTACTTATACACATATTGTAAATGGAATCACTTTATTAATTGTACACAAGTAGCAAAACTTGCCTTCAGATTCTAGTAAAGTTTGTGTTCAAATGAATTTTTTAAATTCACATTTTTGTAGAAAAAAATAAGTTTGTAAAACTAGCTTTTTTAAGAGAATTGTATAAAAAGACACGTTGTGAACGACTCCCGTCAAATAGAAAAAAACTCAACAGTTCTCGGACACGCCCGGACTTGTCAATCCGCATGAATTCATTTTATTTCAATCGCTCCTTTCAATCCTTGATTTCTAAAAGCAAACTGAAACGGATTTCAAAAGACACATAAATACCACTAATTGCAGCTTACCCACGTTGAATTTGAGAGGTAGTATTGAAGAAAATATTTCATTGCCCACTGTAATTGGCGGTCTAGCCAACCGGGAGCACTTCCGAGACTTCCCGAATCAACTGCCTCAGGGTCGGCACACTCTCGTAAGTTTACCGCGGGACAGGGAATCTTCGCACTCGAAATTAGGGAAAACCTACCAGCACATTCAACGTTTTTAACAATTTTATTAGCTTCACTCCTTCCTCTCTTCACTTTCCTCTCACTTTCTTACTAACTATTTCTCGCGCTTAGTTTCATAGGGGCGTAACTGTATAGATCGATTTAATTTCGTCGATGTTTTCTTTTTATTATTGTACCGAATTGCGCTAGTTTGTCGATGATTTAATGGTTTGGTGTGATAAAGGATGATTGTATCTTGCACCAGAATCAATAATCACGGTTGTAGCTTTTGAAACAACACATATTATGAAGCACTTATGGTAGGAGGGGGGGTCGGTCAATATCTTACGCTCCATATAAATAAAAAATCATTTGAATGAAAAAAATTTTACATAGGGGGAGGGGGGGTTGAAAAATCCAGAAAAATTGCTTACGTAATAAGTGTACGACCCCTTAACAAAATAAAAATTCGATTAAGAGAAATCGATCAATACAGTTACGCCCCTATGAAACTAAGCGCGAGATTTAGCTAACCGTTCTACTTCTACTTTGAAAGGGGAGAGGGGGGAAATTGTATGAAATTATTAGATTCCCAATGTTGTATTGCAGTTAACCTTCTGTCTGTGCTCAAAAAAACTTACGTCGTCTGTGCTCTGGGGTCAAATTGACCCCAAATTGAAATTGCTATAACTTTTTTAATGTTTGGCCAATTTTGAATTTATGAGGCTGTTTCGAAAGATAATTTAATCATCTTTCAGGTCGTAAACCAAATATTGACTATTGGTGGGCGAGTACATTGCGGGGAGAGGTTTTAGTGAACAAGGGTATAAAACCAGTGATTTTTCATGATTATTTTACTTATATCCGAAAATCCTACCCTTTTTGAACTGCACCTTTTCAAAACCTACAGTCCCACCTACAGTCAATCTTTGGTAACGACCTGAAAGATGATTAAATTATCTTTCGAAACAGCCCCAAAATTCCAAAATCGGCCAAGCATTAAAAAAGTTATAACAATTTCAATTTGGGGTCAAATTGACCAGAGCACAGACAACGTAAGTTTTTGAAAAAAGTACACTGTAGCGCATACTTTTAAGATTTTTGAAATGAATTCGCACCTAGGAGACAGATCTCGGCAGGTTTACCAAACTACCAAAAATTAGGAGAATCGGTTGAAAATCAAAAAAATGGCAGCCACTCAAAGTGACCTGGGGTCATATTGACCCCAGAGCACAGACAAAAGGTTAAATGCTCCCGCTTGGTTTCAAATACTGTTTTTTGGTAATCCTGGTCAATCTCGGAGCAGAAACTTCGAATGGTACACACAACCGGGGATGCCAGATTCCCATAAATTTGTATAGAAACATTACCTTACGGATTTATATTAATCGAGAAATATGAATGCTATATCCTAGTTGTATTTGAACGGATTGAATTGACTATTTGAGGATCAATATAGCCAAACTCGAAGTGTCCGGAAATTCGGAGCAAAATTGTCCGGTATTTGAAGCATCCATTACCTACTGTGTCCGGATTTCGAAGCTAACGATGTTCAATGTTTTCGATTATATGTATTAGCTATTTCGTGTATACAAAATGTCATTTTCAGTACACTACAGCAAATTTGATAAGTTGGATCGAAGTATGCTGTGGTCTCGAAAGGACGTGAATTTTTTTTCGGTTCGTTTTTAACAATTTTATTAGGACCAAAATAACACTCGCATCAATTAATTCGGCAAGGTGACGGTTTTCAGAACGGAGAATTTATTTGATAGACTTTTTTTCGGATTTTCGTGAAACCAAAGGAAAGCCTAAATATAATTTTGCGTGATCATTCAAGTACGGTTGTGTATTGCGTAGAAGTACCAAAGGCACTGAATAGAAAGAAAACAACCAGCTGGTGTTGTGTCGAACAGAAAATCAAAACACCACCCCGTTGCACACTGGTTCAGGAGCCCCCAAAACGTGCGTTTTTTAGTTTTCGACCTGAAAACTACATTTTAGAGTCATGATGTCTTCAGAAGAGTTGAAGGATATTTCTTGGGCTTTCTTTTGATAAGAAAATATCAATGATCTATCCACCTTGAAGGGCGGTATGGAATAAAAAATTTACGCAGATGTACAAAAGCAGTGGTTGTTCTCTGCAATGTTATAAAGAATGTGAATTGGAACATCTTTTCTGAAGACACAATATTGGACAAACGATTTTGTAAGGAATTAGAGCACTTTTGTATGAATGACCCCAAAAATCATATTTTGAGCATAACTTTTTGGAAATGATTTTAGCACTATGGTTTATTCTAGAAAGTTGTGCATAATGACAAAAAACATGTTTGTCTAGAAGACTACTTTGATCTATCTTGAAACCTGTCAAAGTTATTAAGGAATCTTTAGAAAAAATAGTCAATTTTCACATCAAAACACCATGAAAAGCGGCAAGAAGCGGCAAGCCAAATAGCCACCATCTGAAAGATTCGGTTTTAAGCTACCGAATGCACAATGTTTTGTTTTGTTCCATCGTGTTCCACTATTGTTTTGAATCAAATTAAAATAGTCCTTAATGTACGTTTTTCAGTACAACTGTTACGTAAACAATGAATTATTGGCAGTGGCTGATTTTCTACCCGCCGCTGCCACATCCAAGCGCTATCGTATATGCGCAAATAGCCAGCATGAGTTAACCACCAAAAATTTATATGGCGAAAGGCATCTAAGGCGTGATTTATCAAAAGTAGGAACTTTTCACGAAAAACTATTTGGTACCAGTTGTGTAGGAAGGTGTTCGCTACTACGCCTACCAAATATTTTTTGATGAAGGTGCTTAACTTTGAGAAATCGAATCTTAGATACCTTTCGCCATATTGATTTCGGAAAATTAACTCTTAGTGTGCCGCTCACTATGGGGGATCCCCATACAAGCGAGCGGTCAAAAATAAAATTGGACTTTTCAAGTGATTTTCCACTTTGCTTTAGCTGTGTATGGTCGAAATAGCATGAATATATAATTTCTAACACCCCCCCCCCCTTTAGGGATCGTCTATGAATTACGTAATATTTTTTTCATAAATTCGATTAACGTGACAAAGCAATCCAATTTAGGAAGTTTAATTTTATATGTTTTCTTGAGGAGAAGGAAGGGGTTGTACAAAACTAAGTACAGCAATTTATGGACATCATGAACCCTCCCCCTTCTCCATCCTCATTTGTGGACTGTCGTCTATATATTTTTGTATATTTTTTGCGGAAGGTAATCATTTTTGTGGGAAGAAAGTAACAAAACGCCTCCCCTACCAATAAATCTAATAACTTTTCATTGCTCTAAATCTGAAGTTGGCGGCGAGAGAACCGAATTAATGTTAAAAGACATTAATTTCATGACATTCGGTGATATTTTTTGTTCTTACTCTCATGCCTCACAATTTGTATTTAGAACAATCTGTTTGACAAAGTACTAGGTTCTGAAGGATCCTAAAGCATTAAATGTTAATCAAAGAATCAGAAGTCAAGAACGAGTAAAGTACGAGACACTGAAGACGTCCTAACAGGTCGAAATACGTATATGTAGAACTAATACGAGTTGGTGGAATAAAATGGAATTTTACTAAACTCGTCTTATGACAGTGAAACCATTCCACTAAAAAGAGCTAAATAATTTTCTTAAAGAATCAGAATTGGAAATAACTTTTGAAAAAGGGTATTAGCAAATTAGAAATCGCAATCCCATGACATTTGTACAAGTTATTCAAAAATAAATGAGAATAATATATTCTCAAAAATGTGAACATTCATTCATTCCACAATGCTCCATTGTTCCGAAAAGCAAATTTCTTTCAATTTGAATAACAACACTATTTAAATTATTTTTGATTTGTTTTCATGATTTCTACAAGTTATATATAGCATCATTCTTTTTCTGTGTGAAGGTTTAAATCTTTAATGATATTTTCTTCAATTCCATCAACGATGGAAGATGACATGAATTCATCTAAAGTATCAGAGGATAAAGAACTTTTAAAAATCTTCAAATATTACAAAATTACGCATGGCATAAGAATAACTAAGTGAATTTTTTTTCCAATGTCTCCTCGTTATCCAAATCGAGCTTAAAATAGATCTGATTCATGTAAGGCACGAAGAAAATGTCAACATTTGCCTCTCTTGATCATTTTCTTGCATTATGAGTTCTAAATTTCTTCTTTTTTATATTGACTTTCCGCTGGTTGTTCAGCCAGTGAACCTCAAAGTGTAGATGAGTGAATAAATATTTCCCTACCTTTAGCCAGACATTCATGAACACTAGCAAGAATTTCATACTCTCCGTACTAACTAAGATATTGTTCGTCTTTACTTTTGCAATAAACATGTCGGGAATTATTGATTCCATGAGATTTATAAATATTTACATACTATGAAACCTCATATTTAGTTCTCCATCAGTAGCTAATGAATAGCTCAGAAAAATAGGTTTAGGGAAATGACTCAAACCACTCAAGCCCCAAACGCAATTCAGCGGAATGGCGACGGAACCAGTAAAATTTGACAGGAAATATATAAATTCCGTTACCGTTACCGTTGTGCTGCATTGTATTGGGGGTTTTATTCATTCACTCCTTTGAAAAGTTAAAAAAATTGTTATAAATAAAGTCGAAGTTAGTACCAATACATGTATTTTGACCGTACCCTTTGAGCCCATAGTTCAGTCTGGCCCAATAGGAAACGATGAGACTAGATTTCCCGTCGAATGAAACTTGTTGCGAGAAAATCGTACACAAATAAGCGTCTAAATGGCGATTTGCGCACATACATACAGACGCGCATGCACACACATACAGACATCACCTCAATTCTTCGAGCTGAGTTAGTTGATATATACCACTACGGATCTCCGGGCCTTCTATCAAACATTCGTTTTTGGAATGAGCATTAACCTTGGAGTACGAGAGAGGCAAAACACAGTAAAAAAATAAATGAAAAAAAATCAAAGTGATTTAACTCTGTTAATTGCAAATACTGGCAAGAAATTATTTCGGGAAATTTTAGTCGAAGCTTCGTCCTTGATGTGCATCATAAAAGAACCCGGGGATTTCTGAGGAAAAAAAAGTTCTTCACTATCAAAGTTGAAAATAGCGTCGTTTTTGGAAAAATATTGTTTCCGCATTTTTTCATTTTTTTTCACAATGTAACCATTAGTTTTTGCATACCATTTTAAAGCTTATACAATTACCTTTGTAATGATGTATTAACATTAAAGAAAAACATTAAGAAAATATTTCAATAAATAGTTGAAAGTAAAATATTTTTTCAGGAAATTTGTTAACTTTTTACCCATTTCTGACTTTGACACCTTATATCTTTGGAACTAGTGCACCTAGAGACTTCAAATTCAGAATTTCTCTTAATTAGAGTATTGACAATGGAGAGAAAATATTTTAAAATAATTCGGAAGACATGACATTTTCGATTAATGACCGCCCGAAATCCTATAGTGCGCTGTAAGCACGCTCAAAGCAGACGATTCATTAAAAAGCGGCTAACATGATTAGTTATTTATTGCATGGTTACAATCTCGACAAATGGCAGCCATTTGTCTTAAATGTGGCTGTTTCGTCTTGATGGAGATTGTTACTATGCGATAAATAACCAATCATGTTAGCCACTTTTTAATTGTTTACATAACAGTTGTACTGAAAAACGTACATTAAGGACTATTTTAAGTTGATTCAAAACAATAGTGGAACACGACGGAACAAAACAAAACATTGTGCATTCGGTAGCTTAAAACCGAATCTTTGAGATGGTGGCTATTTGGCTTGCCGCCTCTTGCCGCTTTTCATGGTGTTTTGATGTGAAAATTGACTATTTTTTCTAAAGATTCCTTAATAACTTTTACAGGTTTCAAGATAGATCAAAGTAGTCTTCTAGACAAACATGTTTTTTGTCATTATGCACAACTTTCTAGAATAAACCATAGTGCTAAAATCATTTTCTAAAAAGTTATGCTCAAAATATGATTTTTGGGGGTCATTCATACAAAACGTGCTCTAATTCCTTACAAAATCGTTTGTCCAATATTGTGTCTTCAGAAAAGATGTTCCAATTCACATTCTTTATAACATTGCAGAGAAAAACCACTGCTTTTGTACATCTGCGTAAATTTTTTATTCCATACCGCCCTTCAAGGTGGATAGATCATTGATATTTTCTTATCAAAAGAAAGCCCAAGAAATATCCTTCAACTCTTCTGAAGACATCATGACTCTAAAATGTAGTGTCGAAAACTAAAAAACGCACGTTTTGGGGGCTTCTGAACCAGTGTGCGTTGGGCTAGTGGCCAGTGCTATCGGCAGGTGCCTTGCTACAATAGATGGTAGTATCATCATCACCATCATCATCACTACAGCAAATTTGATAAGTTAATCTTGACAGCGTGTGTAATCACTAAGTGTCAAGTTCTTAATTCCGTTTGAAATATTGAACTCAAATTTTAGCAGTGCTTACGTGTCTGGACTTCGAGTCAAAACGGTATCAATAAAAATATAATATTTACGCTTTTTCGCTAAGAAAAGCACCCCTTAATAGCCCATCCAAACTCCAACTCCAGATACCTATGAAAGTCGCGCGAGTTCTCCGCATCTTAAGTAGGTATCAAATCAACACTTCCCACCCAAATCCCCACTGATCGTAAAGACCTGCCCAGGTGTTGAACAAAGGGATCGGTGAATAAAACAGCTGCCAAGCCCCAGGCTATTTTTCTGGCGCATCTAACGTTCCTATCGACAGCCAACCCAGGATAGTGTGCGGTCAGATATGCTATGCTAAAGGTACATTCCGCGAAATGTCTTTCGGAAAAAAAGGTGCATTCCGCGAAATGTGTTTCGGAGAGTTCCGTGGAATGTAGCACCGCGAAAAAAAAATTCACCGAAATGTTTTTCGACGAAATAGTATACAACCGGCTCGGAAGCCTCCATTCTAAAAGCTTGGAAGCCTTCTTCTAAAGGTTCGGAAACCTCTTTTCAATGGGCGTGAAAGCCTACTTTCAAGAGGCTCGGAAGGCTACTTTTAAGCGTCTTTAAAGCATCTTTTCAAGAGACTCGGAAGCTTCTCTTCAAAAGGCTCGGAAGCCATCTTTTAAGAGGCTTGAAATTCTCGGAATTCAAGTTATAGCAACTTGATTGTGACTGAATCTGATCACTAATAAGTTGCAGTAACGTATGTGGAACATGCGTGCTGCTGGGGTACCCTCCGTACGCCTTATGCCGGGCCGACGCGTACTTTTAAAGAAGGCATTATCAACTCCTTTCGCCTTATACTGGGCATATGCCTCCAATAAAAGAAGGCGTTACACATTATTTCGCCTTATACCGGGCAGACGCGTTCTTTTAAAGAAGACATTGTCCATACTCGGCAGACGTATTCATTCAAAGTATTATCTTTTCCCTTTGCTTTATACAGAACAGATTCGTTAATTCATAGATGGGACTACCATCTTTCTTTTCATTATACCGAGCAAGCGTGTCCATTTCAAGAATGCACATTTCCCTCACTTTGTGTGGTATAACGACCGTATGCGGTCATTCAAAGAAGGCATTACCTTCTTTCATTGCTTCAAATTACAATCCAAAATAATTTAGCCCGGATTGCATGTAATAAAGCAGAAATCGGTAAATATTTCAATGATAATTATTCTAACTGAATTCCGCCCAATGGCATTCCGCGGAATGATTTTCGGGGGAAAGGTACATTCCGCGAAATATCTTTCGGAAAAAAGTGCATTCCGCGAAATGTGTTTCGGAGAATTGATACATTCCGTGGAATGTCGTACCGCGAAAAAAAAAAATACGCGAGATGTATTTCGGCGAAATAGTATACAACCGGCTCGGAAGCCTCCATTCCTAAAAGCTTGGAAGCCTTTTTCTAAAGGTTCGGAAGCCTCTTCAATGCGCGTGAAAGCCCATTTTCAAGAGGCTCGGAAGGCTACTTTTAAGCGTCTTTAAAGCCTCTTTTCAAGAGGCTCGGAAGCTTCCCTTTAAGAGGCTTGGAAATGTACTTTCAAGTGCCTCAAAAGCCTCTTTTTCAGTGGCTCAAAGGCCACCTTTCAAGAGACTCGGAAGCTTCTCTTCAAAAGGCTCGGAAGCCATATTTTAAGAGGCTCGGAATTCTTCTTTCAAGAAGCTTGGAAGCTTACTTTCAAGAGGCACAGATGCGTATTTCAAGATGCTCAGAAGTATTCTTTTGGCCGTACACTAATTACGTGAGCATTTTTCCTGGGTTTTTCAACCCCCTATGTAAGATTTTTCTCATACAAATTATTTTTTATTTATATGGAACGTAAGGAAATGGCAGACTCCCCTCCCCCCAAAAGTGCTTACGCAATTATTGTACGACCCCTATTAAGTGGCTCGAGACGCGCCTAGTTTTTAATTCGTTTTTTATATGTCTAATCTATTTCTCAAACGAAAGGATCGTTGGGCCGAAAGGATCGTTTGGCCTAAAGTAGGGCTTCCAAATTTCCCGGGAATCAACTTCCCGGGAATTTAACAGCAATTTCCCGGGATCCCGGGAAATACAAAAATGTACGAAACTAATTCAAAATCGTTTTCTATATTCATTCGTGACAATCATATGATCAAAGAGTTGTTGAACACTTTTCTTTTTTTTTATGTTAAGTTTGAAAAGTGTTAACTCCTTCTCCAAAACGTTCATCATATCATAGTACCATACATACCTGCTCTGTTTGAAGAGTAAGATCAGCAGTGTTTTGATGAGTTCTTCTATGCGCTACCTTTTCAAAATGGCCGTATTTTGCGTTGATGTGGGAGAAAGAACGACTTTGGGAGATTTCGTTCTATTGTTATCAGAAGGATTCTAACATCAACCATTCTGAATATCGTTTTTTTTCAATACAGACAACCTTCTGCTAAAGTTTGAGAGGATTACTGTTTGATTTATATTACAAGCACTCATGCACATTGTCGGTTTTGAAGGTTCAACCAGATAATGAAAGATATTTCAATAAATAAATTGTTTCATTTGAAGGCATAAAAGAAGATCTTTCAGACAAGTGATCTAAACAAAGATTCTATCCGTGGATTAAATAAACTTGAGCTTTCCATTACGTGTTAATGAACTAAATGCTTAAGGAGCCGGACTTTTCCCCTCCTGTCCTACAGAACTGGAAATTGGGGAAGGTTTTCGTTGCATCAGGATTTTCCTGTAGCTGGCAATGTGACTATGGTAGATCTTACGCCGTAACACACCACGTAAAGGTGTCTAACCAGCTTTACAACGGTTACCCAGCATTAATTGCGAAAACAAATTGAACAAATTTTGGACATGCAGTAGCTTTTTCCGATAACATTCTTCGGTTGGGAATTTTCTTCACTCGCTCGGAATATCATCGTTTTAGGATACTAATATATTCAAGCAATAATGAAAATTCGGCTTGATAACTGTAATGACTGTAGAATGTACACACGCAGAAAATCATATTGTAGAAACAACAATATTCCGGTTTGAATTCAACAATAAATATTGTTAACTCAGGGTTAACAATAGGGTAAATATACTAGTTTTGGTTATGTTCCTAATTTGGCCAGTTTCTCGCATAACTCCAAAAGTAAAGCAATTTTCGAAGAGTTTTTTAGCTCCAACCTCACATCCATTATTCGTTGTTGAAACTGATCGATATTTTTTGGAAAATATGCATTTTTCAGGGTTGGCCAAATTAGGCACTAAGGTGGCCAAAACCGGTACACTTCTCCTATTTATCTTTTGAGTCAATCATGAATATTTTGTTTCTACAATCAAAGCGTTTGTGTTGTTGTGAGTAAATTCAACAATATTATTGTTGAAATAATTGTCACTGTATTTTTAATTCAATGTAATATAGACGATTGATTCAACAATAAAATATTGTTGAATCAATAATACTGTATCCGATTCTATGGGGTTATTATTTTGAATCTAAAGAAATAAAATTGAACAAAGCGATGTTAAAGTACTAATTAATTTTCATATTATTGTTGTGGTTTATGGAATATTATCACTGCTAAAATTGTTATAATTCTTTATGCACAGACATCCACATGATTGGATGAACTTTCATTTGCCGACAAGATGATTTCATGAATCCTGTATTGATTAAATAGGATGCTTTAATATCACAAATTTCTGAAATAGATAATATCGGCTGTGAATTTTACCTTGGATTTCGAAATTCCATTTTTCTGCTGCATAGCACTACTCTTAATTTTACGCTTTCATTCTATGTTTGCGTGTTAGCGTACAGAATATTTTGTCCATGTTTATTAGAATACAATGCGTAAACTTGAAAAAATACACACTTCATCGGAATTAGGCAAATGCAAAACAAAATAAAAAATTGTTGGGATTTTTCATCCCAATCATCATTTTATTGTGGATTCTACAATAAAAACATTGTTGGTTCCACAATAAAATCTTTTTGATGCAATATTTGATCTATTATGAATTCAACAATATATTTTTTAGATTTAATCATACAGTATCAGGTTGGCTTCATTTTTGTTAGGTTGGTCCCATACATCAACAATGCACAAAAATACCGATGGATATAAAACATCAAGTGCTTCATAATACAGCAGTTCGATATAAAACAGAACGAAACAGACTTGTGAATGCTATGGCAATCGTTCACGCGCTGAGAAGGGTGGACATATACAATCCTTATGGGATTTCAGAAATATTTTTTTTTTGTTCATCGTGTTCCCCTTTAAACCATTGCAGAACTTTTCACAGCTCTTAGCTACGCCACTCATCAAGGCTACCCACAGCTCATTCTGTACGGCTCCCCTCGGTACGCCGCCGAAGAATCCCGTGGAGATAACGAACGATGTCCTATGTGTGTACTTTGATGGTTCTTCTGAAACGCAGCAGTCGAAACAACGCAACAAAAACGCAAAGGGGGATGCCTAAATTATGCTGTATTTATGCAAAGAGACCCATTCAAGTGAACAGCCATTTTAGATGAAAGAGTGACTCTCTCCATGTCGCAGCATCCATGGGGAGAGGGAGAATATGCTGCAAATGATGACATTCTTCGGTTGATGGCGCAGCTGGCGAACACCGGGGAGGAGTGAATTGTGATGAAAATGCCTTTGGTTTCAGCCGTTCGCAAAGTGCACTCGTTCACTTTCATTTTCCTCGCTCGGGTGCCGACAATGACGACGACGACAACGACGACGTGGTAGCATGGAAATTAATTTCTTTCCAACACTCAATCGCCACGGACGCGGAAAGTGTGAAGTGCGATTAAATTTTGATTTTATGCAAATTTTCGGAGGGGATCTTCACCGAGCTTCGACTTAAATAGTAGGGGTTTCTGTTTCGGTGGAATATTTATCCGTAATTGTTTTCTCATTACCATATAGTTCGGAAAATTTCCAAGACCCATTGGAATTATCATGCAACCGATGCGGACTGCGTTGCAGATTGAAAACCATCCAATCATCAACAAAATGCAGATATTCGCCGAGCAAAAAGTAATAATTTTCAATCATTTCCGAGCCGCATTTCCCGCCGTCAGACGTCGTAGGACGGCATCCGCTATGCTGGGAGGAGCAGTATCATAATCAACATAATGGAACATCGAGGATCAGTAGGGTGGATTGGGGTCGAACGGTCTTTCAACGAAGTTTACACACTTATTTTTTTCGCCGAGATCTCTGCATTTTTCGTTTATTTTCCCGAAGTGGGCACCGCCGAGTTTCAGCAATCATGTTTTTTCCGAGATCTCAGGAAAAGTGTTGTTCGGGTGGTGAGATATGATAAATATTTAGCTGAAAATCAGTAATAAACGAAATTTTCCGCCGAGCTTCAGTTTTGGAAATTGCTGAGCTACAGCGGTGCCCGATTTTGTCGAGCTAGACCAGTGTTGTAAAATGTCATTTGCATTCGTTTGTATAATTTTCCCAGAACGTTTTCCAGAAGGTAGCTATCAAATCATGATGTATGACGAACTTATAGCGCTTAAATGTGTCTACAACTTTGTCTAACAAGACATTGCTGTACATTTGTAATCTCGTGGGAGGCAAATGTCATTCAAATGACATTATGTCAAATGACACGTGACATTTTGGAGAGTTTTCACCCTCCAGCCTCAGATGTTATATTTAGAGCAATGCACCCTTGGACAAAAATATAGCCCTACTCAAGCGTTATGAGTACATCTAAAATTATGGAATAAATTTGGCTTCTAAAGAAAGTTATGAACAAATTAGTCAAATGACATGCAGATGACATTTTACAAGCCTGGCTAGAACATTAAAAACTTGGTGTGTATTTATTGGAAATTTCTGGGGGAGGGCCGTTTAGTCGAAAACCATCCGGCCAAATGCAGTTTGGCCGAAGAACACTGCGCTGAAAGCTGTTTGACCGAATATGTCATACATCCGAATGATCATTTGGCCGAATAGGTTATTTGGCCGAATAGATCATTTGACTGAAAAGGCAGTTTGGCCGAAACGGTGGCTAAGCAGAAAGAGGCGAAATAGTGTGAACACGATAGCACTCGGTGCTATCGTCCTGATACTGGCTGGTGCATTCCAGATAGTGTGACGCTACCATTTGCCCTTAACGGTCGTTTGGCAAAAAGAACTTCTGTGAAAAGTGAAAAGTAGGAAATCAGGAGCGAAAGTTAGGCTAATTACTCACTTCTTCTTTTCACAGTGAGAAGTGAGTAATTAGGAGTGAGAGTAAGAAATGAGACGTCTGACTTATTACTTCTCACTCCTCATTTCTCACTTCTCATTGAGAAAACGCAGAAGTGTGAAATGAGATGTGAGAAATGAGAAGCGATAAATGATAAGTGAGAAGTGAAAAGTGAGACGTCTCACTCATCATTTCTTACCTTTTACTGCGTAGTGATATAAGAGGAAAGAAAAGTGAGAAATGATTATTTAAAAAAAGGCGTCTCACTTCTCGCTCCATATTTCTCCCTTCTCAATTCTCACTGTGAAAAGTGAGAAGAGTGGAATGAGAATTGAGACACATTAATTTTCACTCATTATTTTTCATTTCTCACTAAGAAAAGTGAGAAATTCGAAAATAGAAGTGAAGAATAAGAGGTCTGAAATGAGAAGTGAGAAATGATTAGTGAGAAGTGAGGCGTCTCATTGATCCCTCCTCATTTCTCACTTCTCTCTAGTTATTTCCAAAGCCTTCTTTCTCACTCATCATTTCTTACTTCTCATTTCTCACTTCTCACCGCGAGAAGGAAGGAAGGAAGACACCTCTCTCTTCATCCATTATTTCTTACTTTTCATTTCTCACTTTTTGCATTTCTCACTTGCAGTATTCGGCCAAATAGCCTATTCGGCCAAATAACCTATTCGACCAAATGTTCGGTGAAATGAACTATTCAGCTAAATGACCTTTTCCGCCTTACCTGTTCGACCGAATGACTTTCGGCCAGATAGGTTTCTGCCTCATGGTTTGTTCGCCAAAACGACTTTCGGTCGAACGATTTTTGGCCAAACGGCCCTTCCCCGAAAATTCCATATTACAAATAAAACTGTGTTCTACGGTCTTCCAAATTTTTCTACTGTTGGGCTGGGTTCATCAACTCATTTTTATGTGTTTGACATAAAATGAAAACTTACCATTATATGATGCAAAAACAAAAATTCTCCACTTTTGACCCACTTTGCTCTACATTATGAGTATGCTGGTCTGGTGGCGGTTGTCCCTCGCATTGCTTCCTATCAATATCACACAAACATCGAACAGCAGTAGGAAAAAAATATGTTTCCTAGGCGAGTCTGAATCGGAGTTCCGCAAGCCACCATCATCGAATGTATCTGTACCTTCATTCACCGAATGGAGCAGTTCAATAGCCAGAATCGATATCAAAATTGGACGAGCCGCATATCATTCCTCTATTGTGGTTCGGTGAATAGATTTGCTGCACCATTTCCATTTCAAGAATGGAGCGGATGGATGGAAGGGGAGGAGGAAACATTTCTGCTGACTCCAAAAATCAGTTCAGTAAACTTTCCGCATTTCGCCGGAGTGACAGGCGGTCACACACAATCATGACAGTAATGATAGTCGGATAGATTGAGGTTCGAATAAAAATGTGAATCATCATTTTCTTCCTAATCGAAGTTTGTTCCATGGAAGGCAGGAGGATTTTTTGTGTACGGGATTAACTATATTTTTTTTTCAACAGCTAAAGCATTATGGTCATGTTTGAAAAAAATCTCAAGATGTTTCTACCCTTCAAATTAAGCTAAGAGAAAATATATGTATGTTAAAAGCTTTGTTCAGTAATAAATTAAATATAAATAGAAAACGATTCAATTGATTAAAGGTATAGAGCCTTGACAGACTTTTCATTTTGTCAGTCTTTTGCTCGTTTTCATACCCATACACCTTCCATCCATTGGTTCCCTGTGCAATTGCGATTGCTCTGGTCGATCACGGAGTAGCAATGAAATGCACGGTCATCATGCTCATGCTTAATAATTTGAACATAATGGATTGAGAAGAGCTCAATCACATTTCCGAATGACATTTCCAAATCCGATTCGTTCGAATCATTTTCCCATTCCATTCTGCGGGCGTAAACAAAAATACAAAAAAGTCGAGTCAAGTACGAGACACTGAAGACGGCCTTACTGTTGAGGTCGAATTACGTATCTGTCAAGATACAATTAAGTGGTGGAATTCAATGGGATTGTACAAACTCGTCTTATGACAAGTGAAGACATTCCACTAAAAAGCTCAAAATAATTTTCTTAACAAAAATACGCGCCAACTTTCGCTCGAAACAGCGTTCAAACACAAACAAGAAAATGAGTGTACCTCTAGGGGAGCGGGCCATTTGGCATAAAGTCATTTGCCATAACGCCATTTGGCATAAGCTCATTTGGCATAAAGGCCATTTGGCATAATGGTCATTTGGCATAACGGACATTTGGCATAATTGTGACCAGCATCAAAAGTGAGGGTCTTTTGGCATAACAGACATTTGGCATAATTTTTCTTTGCGTTCGCTAAATGGTAAATAAGTGGTGCGGGAAACGCCCGGAATAGTGAATACACCCGTCGATAACAATATCAAAAAGACATTATCCTCTCGTGGGAAGAATGCTTTTGCAATGCAATGCTAAAGTAGGCGCATGCCCAGATTAGAGCAATGGTGGATGTAATCCCTTTTTAAAAGTAGACGTGTGATACCTTCTTTAAAAGTAGGCGCTTTCCCGGATTATCACAATGGTGGATGTGATTTCTTCTTTAAAAGAAGGCGTTTGTCCGGATTGGGGCAATGACGGATCCCAAGTAACCAAAAGTTCCTTTAAGAGTACGTTTTGCGTTTAATCAGCTTCACTGAGCTGCTTAAGCGAAAAACGTACTCTAAAAAGAACTTTAGGTTACTTGGGATGTGATCCCTTCTTTAAAAGTAGGCGCACTCCCGGATTAAGGCCATGGTGGATGCGATCACTTTCTTAAAAGTAGGCGCTTGCATGGATTATTGCAATGGAGGATGTGATCCCTTCTTTAAAAGTAGGTGCTTACCCGGATTATGACAATTGTGGATGTGATTGCTTCTTCGGAAAAGGCGCTTGCCCGGATTGAGGCAATGGTGGATGTGATCCCTTCTTTAAAAGTAGGCGCTTGCCTGGATTATGCCAATGCTGGATGTGATTTCTTCTTTAAAAGAAGGCGCTTGCCCGGATTGAGGCAATGGTGGATGTGATACCTTCTTTAAAAATAGGCACTTGCACGGATTATGACAATGGAGGATTTGATTCGTACTTTAAAAGTAGGTGCTTGCCTGGATTGAAGCAATGGTGGATGTAATCCCTTCTTGAAAAGTAGACGCTTGCCCGGATTATAACAATTGTGGATGTGATTCCTTCTTTAAAAGAAGGCGCTTGCCTGGATTGAGGCAATGGTGGATGTGATCCCTTCTTTAAAAATAGGCGCTCGCACGGATTATGACAATGAAGGATTTGATTCGTTCTTTAAAAGTAGGCGCTTTCCTGGATTGAAGCAATGGTGGATGTAATCCCTTTTTTAAAAGTAGGTGTGTGGCCCGAATTGTGGCAATGTGATACCTTCTTTAAAAGTAGGCCTTGCCCGGACTATGGCAATGGTGAATGTGACACCTTCTTTATAAGAAGGCGCTTGCCGGGAATAAATCAATGGTAGATGCATTCTCTTCTCCGAGTAGCACAATTCAGATTGATTTGGTTGCAGTAACTCATATGTGACTTGATTGGTTCAAGTAACTCGTCTACGACAAGTGTATTGCTTGAGTTTTTAAAGTTATGCGCTTGCCCGGATTAAGGTAATGGTGGATTTGATCCGGCCTTAAGGCGCATGCCCGGATTGAAGCAATGGTGGATGTAATCCCTACTTTAAAAGTAGGAATAAGTCAATGTTGGATATGATCCCTCCCTCGGAAGTAATTCTGCCGTTTTGTTATTTCGTTCTTCCGGAAAATGTCTACCATCAGTCTAAATTTATCAGAAAACAGCCTTGACCTACTTTATCTACGCTAAACAAAACATGAAATATCCCTTTCGCTTTCACAGTTTGAAATTATGCCAAATGACCCACTCTTTTCTTGCAGCTCAAAATTATGCCAAATGTCCGTTATGCCAAATGACCATTATGCCAAATGGCCTTTATGCCAAATGACCTTATGCCAAATGGCGTTATGCCAAATGACTTTATGCCAAATGACCCAGACCCTACCTCTAGGCCTCCATGGACTAATGTAATTCTACAACGATCTGTATGATTTCTTATTTTGAACAAGTCTTTAGCTCCATTAGTTGATCTCCAACATTTGCTCCCGGTTCATAACACAACACACAAAGGCGGAAACCCGAAAAAAAACCCAAAAATTGTGTTCGTTCGTTTCACGAAGCTCGTTGGTATTTTTTAGATTTCACACCTATATTAAATTAACTGATTCCAAAATTTGATTATGGTAGTTTGTTGAAGTTAACACTGTAAAGCATCTCCCTAATACATTTGTATGGCAAAACAAAATTTGACTAAACTTTTTTCGGGAAAGATTTGGAACGATCTGGTATCATGTATTAAAATCTATTTTTTGTCTACTTTCTGGTGGTTAATGTGTTGATTTGCCACTAGCTCCTCCAAAGCTGGAAATTGGCTGTTTCAATGTTAGAATGAAGACGCTGTTAATGCTTTATACCTTTAAGGCATGGGCTTCCGGAAGTACTTGAGTAGTATATGTTGGATAACAATTTTAACCTCAAAATGAATTTAGCGTTCCAAAAATACTCTTTGGTGGGAAATTCGAACAACATATTAGGATTTATCCGCCATTTGTATGGTGGCCCGCCACCATGCAACGATTTGCCCTATTGGTCCATTAAAAAAATCCCTCTACAAGCAATAAAAAACAGCAGCAAAAAAGTGACCAGGCAGTTAAAGAGAAAATGTTTTATTAAAACCCAAAACGTTAGTTCTTCTGATATGGCGGAGTCTTAGCGAATGTTGCACTTGCGGGAATATCTCTTACTGCATTGTGGACTGAACATAAACACACTATCGAAGTGTTAATGCACGATTGAGCAGCATAAATTAAAGCAGATTAGCATAACTTTACTCTTAGAAACATTACACTACGATATATGTACGGTGATTGAAGTATTATTGATAGTATCGTTATGAGTGAGAATCAAACGAACGTCAAAATCATTGCGATAGTTTCAATTCAAAATGATTCGGCCGATGAACATTCTCATCTGAAAGAAAATTATTGTGAGCAGTTATACTTGAAGTTCATCAAAAGTAACAACAAAGAGATCTCACACCGTGAGACGAATTCATCTAAATTTGATTGGATAAATGATCTAGTCACCATTTGGAGATTGAATACTTTGTTTCACAGAACACCGAACAGAATCGTAGTGACATCGTGATAATTATCGTGTATCAACAACCTTGCCCACTATCTCTGAACTCTTCAGCTCTGCCGTTTATGATGTCATGAGGAGAGGTGAAATCAACATTAGAGGAAACAATTGAGCAAATGTGCTTGCCTTACGAATTTCATGAGTTTTGTGAGCAGAACATTTAAAATGTACAATGAATGAACTTGTCAAAAACGTGGAGCAACGATAATTTTTTTACACTTTATTTCGGGGTTTTTTAGTCTTAAAATCAAGTTCAACACCGCCAACGATAAATGGATTGATGATGAATGCATAAAAACGAATAGTTTATATCAAATGTCTTTCAAACATGGAGATCTTCGGACGTCATGTGATTAGAGTGTCAATGTGTGAAGATTCTCAGTGTTGTACTTAAAATAATGCGTGAAGGAGAAGCACTTCGAACACATATCAGGCTGGAAACAGCTGAAATCACATTGAGTAAATTTTACATATAGTCATCATTTTTAATACATTACGACCCGTACCAACATCAAAACTGACATGCTTTCATCGTATGTCATCATAATAAAAGTAACAAAAATCTCAGCTTCCGAATAAAAGCATCCCCACCGAAGAATCCGTTCCCTTTATGTGAGATGGAAGGTAATGAAAATAAGCCTCTTTGCAAAAGTCCTTTTTCTTTTCAGCGGGGCACTCCAGCAACACGAGATCAAGCAAGAACAATCCCATCCTATACGCTCTCATTGTACGGCATCAATGGGTTCGTAATACCTCTTCTCAAGATGACTGCCTCATACTTCGCTGTTGTGCTACATTTTCCCCCCATTTACCACAAACACACAATACCCCCACGCCGGTCGTCATCATATTTGCCACCCACCCTGATGGGTCCCGACTTTATTCTTTTAGTAAACAAAACAAGCATAAAACCCATCATCAGACAGTGGCAGTGAAAGCGAAACAAAGACGCAGCCCGTGGTAGCGAAAAGCGGAAAAATCTACACACTACAGCAGCTCGCTTGTACTTAAAGCCTACGTCACTGCGTGCGTGGTGGATTCTGGCAGCAAAAAGACATTCATTGGCATTCCGCGTGGAAATGACAAGCGAAAAGCTGTGCTCCATCTCCGCCCAAGTATTCACCAGGTTTTGGGGAAAGGGAATCCGCCGATGACGATAAATATCACATTGGATGGCTCATTGGTGTGCAACGCCATTCAATTCCCATCTTACCACCGCTAAATAGGTTCCACACGGAGGACACCCCCCATAAGAGCCACCAACCAACAACGCATTGTTTACGACCAGTTCTGCATCTGTTGTTCCGGTGGCATCGCAGGAGATTCGTTTGAAAAACTTGAATTTAATGCGCCGCGAAACAATGGGAATATTCCACAAAACCCTCATTTTGCAGGATATTCCCGTGCCTAATGGTGGCCCGGATGGACAAAAAGTGAGCAAGAGCCTCTGTTTGGTGGAATGTGGATGGAGTCTTTTGTTGTGTGCCCAACGGATCGCATCGAAGTGGGGATGAGAGTCATTACTATTCGGCTTAAAATTTATGACAAAATTACACATTCCGATGATGGTTAGTGGGAGCTAGCTTGAGTGGTTATGATGACTGGTACGGTACAGGTCTAGTGACTATGGACATTTATTTCGTGGAAAAGGGACCACTTTGGATTTAGCGGGCCATTAAATTGTTGGAAGACAGTGTTATCCAGGTTTAATGCTGTGATGCAATTTCACGATAATGTGGTTTGTCCTTAGCATAGGTAATTCAATAGAAACCAAATTTTTAAAATACGGTTGCATATTTCCTCATCAAAATAGGCTTTAGAGCAAGCATTAATTCGCGAAAACCTGAAATTGCTTTACCTGACAGACCACAACACTAAACGGTGATTGTTAGATTTTCCAACAATTCTGCAAAAGAACCTACCATAACCTGTATAAGAACTGAGCATATGCGAAAATGCTAGATTCTTCTACAAATAGTGTATGAGATCTTACAATTTAGCAATCTTTTCTAACAATATTTGTTTGTGAGCTTAAATTTTCTGTATGGCAATCTAACAATTTCGCATAGACCCAGAACTTAAATAGGTTTTGTTAGGTTCTTATACAGAATTGTTAGAAAAAACTAACAGTCGCTGGTTGGATGAAGTTTTTCTCAAATATCAGTTTCTATAATATTTCCGTGAGAAATGTGAGAATTATCAATATTAATTCATATTCCCATGGAAACTTAACAGAATTTATCTTTACCATGAAAATTCAAACGATTTTTCCTTGAATTTCAAAACTATTTTCTGGAGATTTCCAATAATGGTGGAGATGTTGGAGATATACTCAATCCAAGCGCTTGATGAATCATGAATCGCAGAACTAATCAGCGCAGATCACACTGAACCAGGAATAAGTTCACATTGAAACTATATTTGACCCCGGGAGTCCTGCTACGTCCCAGAAGGGGACGTGCCCAAGCCTCAAGCTGTTGGTCTAGGGCCAACGGCAGCTTCCGGGTGGGCACACAAGTCCTCTTTTCTCCCGGGTCCCAGGGCGTAGTTTGGAAGGAGAGTTTTCGGTGGGTGGTCCTAATAAAATTAAGATGATTTACCTTTTAAACTTTTTATCCGGTGGCTACAGGTGATGGTGACGGCGTTCAAACACTTCGCTGGCGCAATACTAGCAGGGAGGTGGGAACGGTGGGCGACCAATGAACGCACAGCTGAGCAGTGGCCTGCTGACGGCGGGAACGTTGAAGCGGCGACGGCGATGCGCCGAGAAGCTTGGCAATTGTTGAATGGCGGATGGATGACGCTAGACTGGTGGTCGGTCGAGAAACTGTGCTAGCGAAGAATGGCGTCAATCGAGGATGGTGTGGGAAGCGGGTGGCGTCAATCGAAGCGTGCTTTGCACTGGTGCACCGTTGGCCGGTCGAAGGTCGCTGGCGGCGTAGAATGGCTTCCGGGAAGCAAACGGCGGCTTGAGGGCTAACGGCGGGGTTGATGAAAAATCCCACGGGCGAACGACTTAGGTGAGGAAGAGTTGTCGTAGCGCAGCGCCGGGGTGGTGTGATGTTTCACCACGGGCTTGATGTGGCGTTTCGCAACGGGCTTGACAGTGACTGTAGGGCGGCCGATAGTTGGTCCAAGGACCGCGAAGGCGATAAATGGCTTGGAGGGCGGCTCGTTAGCAGCCGGCTGGTGGTTTACCGATGAACGGCGACGGTGTGAGGTGGCTTGGTTGGCGGCGAATGTCGAGGGACGATGGCGTACTAAGGCTTGGACGGTGTATGTTGGCGGGAGTCGATCAACGGCGATTTAAAAAGTGTCTTAAAGGTCGCCTTGAAAATAATTTCCACTTCACGGTACAGGTGTGTACTGTCGCGGTTGCAAATTTCGCAAATTTTCCGGATATATCCACGAGGAATCGACGTTGCTTTCCAAAAATACACGACCGCACCATTGTTCGCACACGTTCGCACCAATGAAATCTCTTCTTGTCGCCTCTACATTTTTCGACGAGCGAAATCTCCTGGCTTCACTCGGTACTCACTCTCGCTTCATCCGCCCACATAGCCCTTCATTTCGCATTTGTTCTTCCTCGTCACCCGTTATCATTTTTAGTGTTGGTAACCGTCGTCACCGCAGCCAAACGAGCGAATTTTGAATTGCCCGTTGATTCCTATCTGCACAAAATTATACCCTACAACCCCACACAAATTAACAAAATAGTTACCATTCAACAACATACAATATCGCGCAAAACGTGGACAGTGCCTGCTCCTCCAATGAATCAGCAGGTGACGAACAACTCCGCGATAATCAAATGGATACTACACTGAAAATAATTCTATAGTAAATATAACAACGGCAACATGTTTTGGATTACTATGCTTGAAAACATTAGAAACAACCACCAGACGTTATCAACTTTATGTTGATTAAGTCGATGTTAGTATGCACAGGCTGGAATGGCCCTTACTAAAAATGATAACGGGTGACAAAAAAGAACAAATGCGGAATGGGGGGCTATGTTGGCGGATGCAGCGAGAGTGAGCATCGAGTGAGGCCGGGAGATTTCGCTCGTCGAAAAAGGTAGAGGCGACAAGAAGAGATTATTAATCGTGTGATCGAACGATGGTGCGGTCGTGTATTTGTGTGAAGCAACGTCGATTCCTCGTGGATATATCCGAAAAATTTGCGAAATTTGCAACCGCGACAGTACACACCTGTACCGTGAAGTGGAAATTATTCTCAAGGCGACTGTTAGGACGCTTTTAAAGTCGCCGTTGATCGACTCCCGCCAACATACACCGTCTAAGCATTAGTACGCCATCGTCCCTCGACATTCGCCGCCAACAAAGCCCCCTCACACCGTCGCCGTTCATCGGTAAACCATTAGCCGGCTGCTAACGAGCCACCCTCCAAGCCATTTATCGCCTTCGCGGTCTTTGGACTAACTATCGGCCGCCCTACAGTCACTGTCAATCCCGTTGCGAAACGCCACATCAACCCCTTGGTGAAACATCACACCACCCCGGCACTGTGCTACGACAGCTCTTCCTCACCTAAGTCGTTCGCCCGTGGGATTTTTCATCAACCCCGCCGTTAACCCTCAAGCCGCCGTTTGCTTCCCGGAAGCCATTCTACGCCGCCAGCGACCTTGGACCGGCCAACGGTGCACCAGTGCAAAGCACGCTTCGATTGACGCCACCCGCTGCCCACGCCATCCTCGATTGAAGCCATTCTTCGCTAGCACAGTTTCTCGACCGACCACCAGTCTAGCGTCATCCATCCGCCATTCAACAATTGCCAAGCTTCTCGGCGCATCGCCGTCGTCGCTTCAACGTTTCCCGTCGTCAGCAGCCAACCACCGCTCAGTGTTCATTGGTCGCCCGCCGTTGCCACCTCCCCGCTAGTATTGCGCCAGCGAAGTGTTCGAACGCCGTCACCCGTAGCCACCGAATAAAAAGTTTAAAAGGTAAATCATCTTAATTTTTATTAGGACCACCCCACCGAAAAGGCGGAAAAGGTCATTTGGGCGGAAGGCTCATATGGCCGGAAGAGTCATTTTTTGTCCGAAATGGTCATTTGGCCGAAAGGAATACGACATTTGGCCGAATAGGTTATTTTTTCTATTCTAGGTTTTCCCATTACCAGTATTTATTAAACTTTAGAAGTGAAAGGAGTCAGGATATTCTGTTTGTTGGGGAAACAACCAAGTCATCTAATTTGTCGTCGTATGGTGAAGTTCTTCGTGAATTCATGTTTCATTTGCGAGCTGAGAAACAAACTGCCAGACAAAGTGTGCAAATAACTAGTTCGAATCCTGGAAGAAGTAAATAACAATGCAGAACGAGGTATAGCATTGATAAAAGGTTATAATTCCAAACTCTCAGTAGATGAGGATCAAAACCAATGTATTATACATAGAGCGTTCATGAATAAAGCTTCCAATGAATGATCAGATTTGTTATGATTAAATCATTTAACCCTATGATTAAAGATTATGATTGATGATTAGTCAGTTGTCGACAATGATTAATGATTAAGATCAACGATTAAATACCTTTTTGACAATGATTAACGATTATGACTAATGAATAAAAAGTTCCAAGAATGAATAACGATCAACAATTATGATCAAATATCGACACAATATGTGTATAATTAATGATTAATTATCAAAATGATTAACGATTTAAACCTATGATTAATCGAATTTAATGATTTGCATAGTGATCAATAATCAACAAATTACACCTACTGAAAAAATAAGAAATATTACGTGCAATGAAATCATTTCCAGATTTTAGATTCAGACATTTTTTGGGGGTGAGAATGGGTCATCGCTCTCACCGGCAATCTGGAGGTCGTAGAGCAAAATCGTTCAAAAAGGTCCCTTATATTTTAGTCTTCTTGCTCTCAGATGCATTCAATCTATTCTGCAAGCACTCTAAGAAGTTAAAACAGTGACTCATTCTCACCCCCATTTGACCCACTGTCACCCCCGACGACAGTATGATTCTGATTAATGGTTAATGAATAAACACGATGAATATTGTGATTAAGATTGACGATTAATAATTAAACGCTACAAATATTATGAATATGATTAATGATTAATGATTAAATGTAAAAATGTCTGATTTATGATTAGTAATTAATGATTAAATCTCATTTTTAATCTCAATCATAATCACCCGATTAATGAATAATGAATAAATATCCCATTATTCTTTAATCATAATTGAATATATGATTTTATTTCAGTTTGTTTATTTAGTAGGCTCAATTGTTCAATAAAAACTCTACGGAGCCAAGAGCAAATAATTATAATATTACTAGCTGACCCGGCGAACTTTGTCTCGCCAAAAATTGATCAATTCTTTTCTGATACAATTTTATGTGTCCACAATTTATCTAGAAAACAAATCGGTTCTTCAGAATGATCTCTCATTATTGTTTGAACATCTTTTTTTATTATATATATAGGGTAATTCGCCAAATGTTGAACGGTTAATTTCTTCGCCTATTGTTGAACGCACGTGCATTTCTTATGGGAGTTCAACAATAGGCGACAAAATTAGCTATTTAACATTTGGCGGTTTCCCCTAGATGATCAAAATTTTGAAATTCCATGCAAATTGTACGAAAAATCATTTCATTGAAAAGATTGGGTTTTGATTTTCAAAGCATTCCAATTTCATCATATCGTTTTTTCTCTTGAAAAGAGGAAGAAAACGAATATAAGAAAGCCAGTGGAGATATATCAGCTTCCACACTGATATTCTTCCCTCCCCCTTCATACGGGAGCTTGGCAGAAGGAAGGTCGTGCGATATATGCCATCACAAATATTGCCCTCCGCTCGCTTTCAAATCGACTTCTATAAAAACATTCTTCATGCCTACCGTATCCTAACGGAACTATCAATTCTATACTTTCGCCTCTAATGCTATCATGAACATGTACGTCCAAGTTTGGAAGATGATATTAGCATTTCCATATCATTGTAAATCGTTTAACTTCACGTAGAAGTAACACACACGAAATCATTAATTTAGAATATAAATTAATAAAAATTGGGCTGTCTATTCTTGAGCGAAGCGCGGTCGTACAAATGCCAACTTTGTTTTATATATATAGAGAAGAAGAGAAGAGAAGAGAAGAGAAGAAGAAGAGAAGAAGAGAGATATAAAATATAAACCACAATTAACCCAGTCAACATCGTATATAATGTCACATAAGATGCTAAAGTGGAGGCCATATAGGTACTTTCCCATACAATATGTACGTATATCGCCTCCACTTTAGCATTTTATGTTGCGTCATATACGATTTTGTGTTGACTGGGAATAATACGATCTTTGGACACACTTCTTTTTCGGGTGCGGAACTTAATCCGGAGCCCGAACCGGAAAGTTGAGCCCGTCGCTGAGCCGCCCTTGAATGAGACATTGCTTCCTTTATCGCAATAGCCACCTCCTCCAGTGTGACGTCATTTTTTTCCGACGAACCTTTTTCCCCGAATGTACGTTATCATGAACTACCGTCTGTTACTGGTTTCCTGATTTCGGATTTTCTTATGGAACTTCGATGAAGTCCTCATCCGATGTTTCCGATGATATCCGCTCTCCTTCTTCTCCAGATACAACGCCAGCATACGTAGTACACTGCACTTGCTTTCCGGATTTCTTCCACGCTTGAGGACAAGAGTCTCTCCGTTGACACAGAAAGCAAGTATCCTTAACTGCCGTCATACGCATATTTGTCCCATGTTTGCTGGGATTTCCTATGTACATGGGACAATCATGCGTAGTACGGCAGTTAAGTCCGTCATAAAAAATTCTTTCCTTTATTCCGGCTACATCCATCAATGGAGGAATACTTTTTCCTACCTCCATATGCACACATCGAGTTCCAGTGAAGAGATGTCCTAATCACAATTCAGCGGGAAATTATTCTCGTATAACTTGATAAATTTTTCCAAACTGTCCGAGCACACGCGATAAACTTTCATCGCTAACCTTCGGTGGCAGATCAAACACACGGACGTAACGCATATTAGAACCTGCGACTTCCATTCGTACACTCAGCGAACTGGACTATCGAAATTCATAACTGGCGCCTTATGAATCTTCGACCGATTATTCCACCAACAGTGCTTCTTATACGCAGTTACCTTCTCGAGCATTCAAGCGTCGATGGGCGTGTGGTCTACATACCGGCCTCCCGACCCCGACGTCCACGGTTCGAACCCAGTCTGCCGCACTTTACTTTTTTCGTCGTTCATAAGGCAACATATTGAAATTCATACCGATTCCTTGTGGTAAATTTTCATAAGGCGTTTGATTGAAAATCATAAGTCCATTTTCCTCAGTGTACTTCAACCGACATCCCACATATGTAAACAAACTTTCTCGGCATTGTATTCCTCTTAATTGATTCTTCCATTGCATCGCGGGAGACGAATTTAATGTACAGTGAACGGTCATGTGCCGTTTTGTACACTGTGTCCCTCATCAATAAATCAGTATCCAGCTGCTTCAAAAACTGGCAATATCAGCCCAAGATGGTCGAGGACTGTACGGTATTGACGAAAATTTTATCATCCATTTAGTTGATCTACTGCTTTCTCTACGACAGAAAAGCACCACCGGCGATCTAAAATAATGCGAACGACCGATAAACAATGAGAAACAAAAGCGCGTGATTGCTTGCTACTGAAGGCAACGGAATCAACAAGGCTGCACAGAGCACGACTATTCCGTCTGTACCTGACGACGACAGCGACTGAACTGGAAAATCTATGATCAATCACTAAGGCTCTGATTATACAGGAACATCGAAAAATGTACAAAAGTCCGAAAAATCTGAGCTCATTTAGAAGAACCATGTAATTTATTGAATAAAACAGTATGTCAATATAACAACTCCTTTTTTTACATTACTCACGTAATTTCTTGAATTACTTTTCAAACTCCTATACTTATTTATTTCACAAATCAGGATTATCTATTTCATTTAAGATCAATACACAAAGGTTTTTTTTACGTCGATCTTTTTCAATGTAGATCAAAACCACGTAAACATAATTTGCGTTGTTTAGAAAAAAGTTCCGCAATGACATGAATCGTGTTTCCACGTCCTTGTGTATTTGTGTCCGTCCGTTGTGTTTTGAATTCATGCGGTACCACGTAATAATAACCACGACAAAATAAACCTCAGTGTAATAAACATTGCCTAGCAATCTGACAATTTGCTCCGTAAATCTGATCTCAAAAGTTTTCAAAGCTACAAACAAATTCAAAATTTTGATAGAAAGATTTTGAGCACACCTAAATTATGTCCGATGGAGCTCAAGTCTTGCATAGTAGTATTTTTAGGGGTTATGAAATGTTTGCGTAACGGTTTTTAAATTCGATGAAAAATTGTTTTCGCCATAAGAAATTTTTTCGAAGTCTCAAAACAGTCGATTTTTTTCAAAAAACTAATTCTCAAAGTTTCATGCATTTTGAATCCTTTGGCATCAAAAAACAAAAAAAATTATTTCCCCCCTATAAGTGAGAAAAAAAAAGTTTTGAATAATTTTGAGCAACCCTAAATCATGTCCGATTTAGCTCAAAATTAGCATAGGGGGATATTTTTGGCTACGAAAACGTTTGTGCGTCGTCCGGTGTTTAAATTCGATGAAACAAATTCTCATCATTTGAAAAAAATTGAAAAAAATCCCAAAAATGTTCTAAGAGAAAAAAAATATTTTTTTTTTAAATAACATCAGATCTCGACGTTTCATGCATTTTTAAGTCATTTGGCATCAAAAACCCCGCTTGTTCATGGGTGAAAGTTTCACTTTGATGAATTTTAGGCATCCCTAAACCACGGCCCTCCTAAGCCATGCGGTAAGACGCGTGGCTACAAAGCAAGACCATGCTGAGGGTGGCTGGGTTCGATTCCCAGTGCAGGTTTAGGAAATTTTCGGATTGGAAATTGTCTTGACTTCCCTGTTCATAAAAGTATCATCGTGCTAGCCTAATGATATACGAATGCAAACATGGTAACCTGGCATTTGGATATATTTAAGAATTACAGTGAAGCAGTTATACGTAGTCAAAGCTTACATATTGTATTTCAGTCCCTGAAAATTCCACGACAATCGGTTGATAAACTAGTTCTTGGCGTGTAGTTCAAAGTGATGCAGTTTGATTCCGTACACCCTTTATAAGTAAAAGGCTTCAAAAGGCTTTCAACAATCAACAAGAATAGCATTTTAAGACGGATGACAACAACGGGCTACGAAATGGTGACACAACAAGGGCGTCCAACATAGTTGTGAACATAGTTTGAGTAATACAAAAACTCAATCAGATCAGTCTCGGTAGGTTGTTTCTGTGACAAGTGAGCTGCAAGGGGACTACCCCCACCTTTTTGCCTTTCTCGTACAACAAAAAGTTGTATCGAAAGGCTATTTTCACTACGATAAACTTTTTATAGAAGACTCGTTGAACCAATGTAAGGTTTAGTTATTTGATTCGCTGTACAGAGTTTGCAACAGCAGTAAAGTAGGAAATTATTTATAAACTGTTTCACACTAAGACAAAACTGAACGATTCAATCTAGAAAAGCATCGTCATCACTAGGTGGATTAATCTGTTTTTTTTTATGACATCATTATTACTAAAAGCGGTCACCAATAAAAAGTGATAAGTCTTGGATCTTACTTAATCGGCAAAAACCTATTCAAAATTTGGGCGTTACTTTTTTTGTTAACAAGTATTGGAAAAAAATTTCCTTTTAAAGCAAGAGAAAAACTATCAGATAAGAGAAATAGTTTCGAAAAAATATTGCATTCTACGGAATCCATAAAATAATTTCTCTGCAAAATAAGTTACGCCCAAATCGCAAATCGGTCCCGAGTCATCGGAAAGTGCACTCAGGGAAGACAATGAGGGAAACCGCTTTCTTCATTTAAGGTCAACTTCCCCTAAGAACCCATATTCTCATACCCAAAATCGAAAAAGTGCTGTTTTTCAAGATTGGCTTAGCATTTGTCCGATTTTGAACAAAACTCCGATGCAATTTTCAAGCCGGTTCACACGTGCAGCACTTTTTCGGTATTTGTTTTTGTTTATTCAAATAGTTGGAGGCCTTAAAATGTAGGTTCTTTGGGAAGGATGAACTGCAATATTGTAAAGAATTCACTGAGACAATAAAACGAGATACAATGTCTGACGGGAAAGGTCAATTTGAAAGAAATATCCGAAAATATTGAATGAATTTTGTGAATAAATAACCACCTCTCTAAAGCTTGAAAGTTATAATCACTGAATACAGTTCAAATATGAACCGCTCTTTTATGTAACAGATTCTTCTATAATGATGAATTTATTCCCTGTGAGACAAATATGCGTAGAATTTCAACAATGGGACAAACAGACTTGATGTTGTTTCCACTAATTTTCCAAGCAAAGGTTGGTATTTTTTATGTTTAAGAAAAATACGCATAAAAATAGACGGCTCTGTTTGCAATTTTGGAAAATAAAATATTTTTTTAAATTTTCTTTTCCCAAAAAACTTTTAAGTTGGGAAGGTTGTTGAGTAGTTCAGATCCTTATCAAATACTAACCGTTTTTGCTCACACATTTTAGAATTGGATGCAATCGAGCCTGTGTCACTACAAGTCCTAATCCGGTCCTGTTCAATTTTCTCATTACGAAAACATCACCGAGAAGTAAAAATAATGCTGGTGCATTGTACTGTACATAAAACCGCCAGCTAGTCCATCTCCTACCCAACGATTCTAGCAAACAATAAAGCCCTTTTTTGCCCACTTCCAACGAACAATCTTGACATCCGAGTCGAGTTCATATCAATTTGATACCAACTACCGTTAAATAAGGAATTATGATGTAAACAACAATAATTTCATCAATTTACTGCTCTAATGGCTGCTGGCAGGCAGGGCTCGAAAATTGAACCGATCTCGCCTTATAACCGAACCCATCGTTTTTTGTCTCGGAAAAGGGTTCACCACGCCAGTTGAGCATTTTATTTGATCATCGTTATGATGGGAAAAAAGGAGCATCGATTCCGATATTACGTAATTTGATACCTCGTCCTTTTGCTGGGGCTTGGCTTGCCCTTGCCTTGCTTCAACAGTGCCCTTGTGTAGCTGTGCCTTTGGTAGACTTTAGCGGAAACTGGATGCTGGCGTAAATGCGGTTTATTAGAGAGCAGGCACATGTCGACGACGAGCTCGGGTTGAGTTTGGTTGGAAATTGGATCGAATCATGCTGTAGAAGACGAAAAAATATGTGGGATAATGATGCCCATTACTGCCACTAGTTTAGATTGTCGAACGGGGAAGAAGGGCTTACCTATATGGACTGTTCGGTTGCGGTCTTTAGAATTAAGACAACATAGTGGGAAATTGTCTGTTTGCTTTTAATTGGAGTAAGAGTGTTCTCCACTTGGGTATCGTTTCATGACCCCTTTAATTGCTGTTATTCAATACGATGTTTGTTGGAATAGTTTTTTTTTACGGCATGAGAATATTGTTTACTCTCTGTACTCTGCGAGATATCAATTAGACAGCAATTTAACGAAATGAAGACTCCTCAAACTAACGCAAATGATTCGCCTGAAATTATGTTTACTACGGGTTTGCTTTTGTGCATGCAAATGGGCGAATACACACCAACAAATTTCAAGATTAGTCCACTTTTAGAACAATGATTAACATTATATTCTTTATCTCTGTTTCTTCCAGCGTCTGATTGGATTTTCTACCTTGGCCTTGGGTTCATCGTCACTTTGTGCATCACTTTCTTCGTGTTCCTGGTTCACATCCGCCACCGACAGAAGATTCCTACTTACAGCATCTCAAGAACCGCGCCGGATCAGCATACCTACACTCACGAGTTTCAGAAAAAGCTTACACACAATTCGAACATTATGCCCGATATCAACATCAGAGTGAACAATTACGAATACTCCAATGGCAGCACGATGGAAGCCCCAAAAATTCCAGGTCAGAATGTACCTCTGCTGCTTCCGAGATCAGTTTCCACCGAACATCATTACGATGAACCGCAATTTGCCTCAAGGTACAGATTTTATTTCTATCCTAGATTTGATCCAAGAAATTTACCATAGTAATTACTCTGCGTACATTATTAAATTACACGATTTCCAGAAAAATCGTCTCATTCATCACCGCCCCGCCACAAACGATACCATGCACATAGGAAACTAATCAAGATTAATTGATCCGGGCTATATATTTTTTTGTCTATATTCCTGCAGCTATTCGAGGCCTATTGATGGCAAAAACCACGAGAAGGCTAATCTGTATCACCAACAGCAGCAGCAACAAAAACAGCCACAACAATACCAACAGAAGCAGCATTTGTATCACCAACAACAGCCGGCCCATCACCACCCACCGGCAGCGTCACCCGCTCCAACCGCGACTTCTAGTCTGAAAAGCTCCCATCAGCATCAGCAACAGCAGCAGCTGCAGAAGCAGGCAACCCTACAAAGCCAACCGTCGGCGCCACCCTCACAGAAGAGTGGTGGGGGAGGCGGTCAATACATGAGCACGGAATCATTAACCAGCAATACCAATACATGTAAGTGGAAGGGTGGGAAGGGGTGACAGTTGATTGTTCAAGTTCGGATATCGCTTTAACTGGGTGGGTGATGGATTAATCAATTGCCATAGAAGGAAACTTAGGAAGATTATTTAGAGAAACAATACACAATAAAATCAATAAAAAGAAATCGACAGATGATTATCACCCATTGATGTCTGACATCTGTACATGAATTTAATATAATTTATTGATATGCTTGAAATACTTTTTAGTACGATTTATGTAATTATTTCATGATAATTTTTAAACTTCTCTCAGCCAAAGGCACATCCAAGTTCCGAATCATGGGTAAGTCAAATAGGAAATGCTGATTTGGGCAACACTTCTGGTGATAGTATTAGGCAATTCGTAAAAATTCGTGATACAAGCCAAGAATATTCTATAAGAGTAACATCAGTTCCATCCGTTTCGACAAATATTGATTTGGAAATAATCACTATCTCTCATATGGAAGCAAGACACTTTCCAACATTCGAGATCTTTCCTGGCCACATTCTTGTGAATGCTGGAAGGGAAAAGATGGTAAGTCGTAAGTCTGTTTGCTAGATTTTTTTTATTACTTTTAGCAATGGTTATGGATCTAGCGATTAGAAGCGAACTACCGAGAAATCGTATGATTCCTAAAAATCTTTTTGGGAGCTCACATTGCCTTACGGACCAGATTTCAAGCGGAATTTGGGATGTTTGTTGTTTCATAGATTTCAATAAATCTTTTGTGGTCTCTTCAATAAAACCTTCTTCCGCGAACTTCTGATAATCCATTTAAATGTGCTATATGTGTCACATGCTTCTAAAATGAATAATCATTCGCAATTGCAGATTCAAAACTCCAATATCAGCTTCACATCGGAGCTTGAGCAAAACATGCAGCTTCCATTCCTCGACCTACTAATATTATGGTTTGATGATAAAAGCGTGCGTTAAAACTGATTGGTATGCGAAACCAATTTCTTCAGGTAAAATTCGAAAACTTTTTTTCCTTCCATCTCACGAATCAAAAGCTTTCAGTTGTCAATAATTTCATTGACAAGGTGCGCAACCTAAGAACCATTCGAAATAAACAGCAACATGATCAGCTCATTCATCGCCACCTCAGTAAAAATGACTATCCCAACACACTCATCAATCGACTACCACACCAATCACCACGTATCGAGACCACGGATAAGCCAACTATCTTCAGATCCATCCCATTGTAGCCTGATTCCGCCGAACGAGATATCCGTTGGTATGATCGCTTCTGTGCTATCTTATCAAATATTCTGCCCATAAGTTTTTGGTACGAAAGGTGGTTCGGTTGTGGGCACCCCCACGTATCTTTTGACAGAAAGCAGATACTGTTATTCTGACATCTGTCATTCATTTGCTGTCGAAACACGATGTTTTGTGCAGAATACCAAACTAGATAGACACCTCTACTTTGAACCATGAACATTTTTTGTTCTACATAAAAATCAACACGAAAACTTTGTTTGACCTTTTCCAATGAATCATAAAATGGTGTGTTTGAATTGAAAAAGTGAGTTCTAATGCGTATTCATACGGTAAATTTAGTCTATTTTGTGGTTCAATAACGATTGCCATCAAAATTTCAGCTCGAAATTTTTTTTGTAACTTTTCTGAAACGCTGCTAAATTCGGTTGTGGGCACCTTTTATGGTTCGGTTCTTTTTATTGACAAATCGTTCAATATCACTGAGTTTATCAACAAACAAATGGACACACTTATTTTTTTGCTGTTTTTATACATTTTCTTCAAATTGTTCAGTTATAATTTATTGTAATAAAAAGTTTTATTATTTATTTGTTTTTTTAGGGCACATCTAACCATTGTATAATTGGACCTTTTAGACATTGCCTTCCGATGTTGTTGACAAATTATCATTTATTTTCATAGGGACCCCTTGTTAAGTGGAGTTCCAAAAATGTTGTGAAACTGGCAACATTGGCAATTGAATGCATGTATTGTATATGCTTTCATACTGAGGCAATAGGACTCGATTAGATTGGTTTAGAGTGGTGATGGAACCTGTTGCTTGTTAATTTAGGTGAAACTAGTTTGTAAGTTACTTTATACATATAATGAATTAAATAATAATTCGATAATAAATTACAGCTTTGAAGCTACACAGTTCGAACAAAACCTGTAAATTTCCGTTCAAGTAGATGTAACAAATTGACCTCCGTGTTTAACAACATAAAGTTATAGGTTCTTTTAAATTTACACGTGCTGTAATTTATTTGTTTATATTTTTATTGGAAAATAAAAAAATAGCACCAACATGGGGAAACAAATTTCGATCCGCAGAATGAGAGCCTATCTCGTTAGCCACTCGAGTATTTCCACTTCTTGAAAGCGACCAGATCCAGATAGAACAGGTTAAGCGTTCTGGTGATTCAACTACTCTCTACACAGATAAAAATATGTTGTGATTTTAAATGTATTTTCATGCACATATTTGGAGCATGCAAATAAACGCAAAATTCAATCGATATTAGTGTTCTTCCAAATCAAAATGAATTTAAACTGTACTTGCTTGTAAAATTCAACCAAATTTAATTGAATATCGAATGTTTATTCGTTTGTTGGGATCAGCTGCAATTTTACTCGTCGTTGAATTTTCAAAATTATTTGCTGTGTAGCAGACTAAACGATTGCTTAAATTTACACGACACGGAATCTCTTCTAATACGGAACTGTTGGAGATTAAGTTTGCTGAAAGCATCTCAGATTTCTTGTCGGAATAGGCAACAAATAAAGAGTAGAAGTGATGAAAAGCAGCGCAATAAAGGCTACTTTGTTTTCATATGTGCAAATATCAATTTTGGTTGATGCTTATATAAATAAAATTAATGCCAGCTGCGGTTCGAATGAAATGCAATGAAGTTTGTTTTGATTTGTTTCGACAGCCACGTGCTGGCTCATCAAGGTTGCTGGTAGAATCATGTAAAATTAAGAGAAACTGAATTGAATTTTAAATAATTTAATCGTTTCTTCCATCACAGAACTCAAAATTATGGTCTGGTACACATTATGTTACCGAATTTTACATTCAATTATGAATTCCGTTGCGTCTAATTGTCATAATATTTTACTGTGTATGTGAAATGGACACTGCTTTCAAAACGGTTTCAATCGAACCAGGAAAATCCCATCGCAACACCCCTCATTGAGAAGAAAAACGCGAAATTTAAAAAAATATTTTTTTGCCTGCGATGTATATAAATAAGTGCAATATATGTAAATTGACGGAAAAAGTTATATTTATTTATTATCAGACTAAGGCCGGAGTGGCCTGTGCTGCACATAAAAGTCTTCTCCATTCAGCTCGGTCCATGGCTGCACTTCGCCAACCACACAGTCTGCGGAGGGTCCGCAAATCGTCCTCCACCTGATCGATCCGCCTTGCCCGCTGTACACCTCGCCTTCTTGTTCCCGTCGGATCGTTGACAAGGTGCGCAACCTAAGAACCATTCGAAATAAACAGCAACATGATCAGCTCATTCATCGCCATCTCAGTAAAAATGACTATCCCAACACACTCATCAATCGACTACCACATCAATCACCACGTATCGAGACCACGGATAAGCCAACTATCTTCAGATCCATCCCATTGTAGCCTGATTCCGCCGAACGAGATATCCGTTGGTATGATCGCTTGTGTGCTGTCTTATCAAATATTCTGCCCATAAGTTTTTGGAAGGGGAGGTGGTTTGGTTGTGGGCACCCCCACGTATCTTTTGACAGAAAGCAGATACTGTTATTCTGACATCTGTCAATCATTTGCTATCGAAACACGATGTTTTGTGCAGAATACCAAACTAGATAGACACCTCTACTTTGAACTATAAACAATTTTTTTTCTACATAAAAATTAACACGAAAATTTTGTTTGACCTATTTCAAAGTATCATAAAATTGTGTGATTGAATTGAAAAAGTGAGCTCTAATGCGTACTCATACGGTAAATTTAGTCTACTTTGTGGTTCAATAACGATTGCCATCAAAATTTCAGCTCGAATTTTTTTTTGTAACTTTTCTGAAACGCTGCTAAATTGTCTGTCTTCTCCATTCAGCTCGGTCCATGGCTGCACTTCGCCAACCACGCAGTCTGCGGAGGGTCCGCAAATCGTCCTCCACCTGATCGATCCACCTTGCCCGCTGTGCACCTCGCCTTCTTGTTCCCGTCGGATCGTTGTCGAGATCCATTTTCACCGGATTACTGTCCGACATTCTGGCTACGTGCCCGGCCCACCGCATGGATGGTTCTCCCAACAGCTGATGCAACTCGTGGTTCATTCGCCTCCTATACGTACCGTCCGCCATCTGCACCCCACCATAGATGGTACGCAGCACTTTCCTTTCGAAAACTCCGAGTGCGCGTCGAGCATCGTCCAGGTCTCGTGTTCGTAGAGGACTACCGGTCTAATGAGCGTTTTGTAGATTGTCAGTTTGGTACGGCGGCGAACTCTATTCGATCGGAGCGTCTTACGGAGTCCAAAGTACGTACGATTTCCAGCCACTATGCGCCTCCGAATTTCTCTGCTGGTATCGTTATCGGCGGTCACCAGTGAGCCCAAGTACACGAATTCTTCAACCACCTCGATTTAATCACCACCGATAGAAACTCGTGGTGGGTGGCTTACATTGACCTCTCTTGAGCCTCTTCCTATCATGTACTTCGTCTTCGACGTGTTGATGACTAGTCCAATCCGTTTAGCTTCGCTTTTCAGTCTGATGTAGGCTTCCTCCATCCTCTCAAAGTTACGTGCCCTGATATCAATGTCGTCGGCGAAACCAAATAACTGGACGGACTTCGTGAAAATCGTACCACTCGTGTCAATCCCTGCCCTTTGTATTACTCCCTCCAAAGCGATGTTGAATAGTAGACACGAAAGACCATCACCTTGCCGTAACCCTCTACGCGTTTCGAAGGGACTCGAGAATGCCCCTGAAACTCGAACTACGCACATCACCCGATCCATCGTCGCCTTGATCAACCGTATCATTTTATCCGGAAATCCGTTTTCGTGCATTAGCTGCCATAGCTGGTCCCGATCGATTGTATCATATGCGGCTTTGAAGTCGATAAATAGATGATGTGTGGGCACGTTGTATTCGCGGCATTTCTGCAATACCTGACGTATGGCGAACACCTGGTCTGTGGTAGAGCGTTCGCCCATAAATCCCGCCTGGTACTGCCCCACGAACTCTCTTGCAATTGGCGTTAGTCGGCGGCATAAAATTTGGGAGAGTACCTTGTAGACGGCGTTCAGCAATGTGATTGCGCGGTAGTTGCTACAATCCAGCTTATCGCCCTTTTTGTAGATGGGACACACGCACTGGCGGAGCCAGCTATTGTTTTTTGGTGGGGCACCACTAAGTGCAAGAACAATAGCCTTCGAGAACAATGGTGTGATTGCATCGCGTGGTGCCCCACCTCTGTCTCCGCCAGTGGACACACGACACCTTCCATCCACTCCTGCGGCAGAACCTCATCCTTCTAATCCTTGGTAATCACCCAGTGCAGCGCTCTAGCCAGTGCCTCACCACCGTGTTTAAACAGCTCTCCTGGTAGTTGGTCAACTCCAGGGGCTTTGTTGTTTTTCAGCCGGCCGATCTCCTCCTGGATTTCCTGGAGATTCGAAGCCGGAAGTCGCATGTCCTGCGCGCGTGCTCCTAGGTTCATTACCATACCGCCACCGTTGTCTGCCATATCGCCATTCAGGTGCTCTTCGTAGTGCTGCCGCCACCTTTGGATCACCTCACGCTCGTTTGTAAGAAGGTTCCCGTTTATGTCCTTACACATATCTGGCTGTGGCTCGTGGCCCTTACGTGAACGGTTCAACTTCTCATAGAACTTTCATGCGTTATTAGCGCGGTACAGTTCCTCCGTCTCTTCACGGTCTCGATCTTCCTGCTGGCGCTTTTTCCTCCGGAAAATCGAGTTTTGTCTGTTCCGCGCCCGTTTGTATCGTGCCTCGTTCGCCCTCGTGCGGTGTTGCAGCAATCTCGCCCATGCTGCATTCTTCTCCTCAACTAACTGCTCACATTCGCCGTCATACCAGTCGTTTCTCTGATCCGGAGCCACCGTGCCTAGTGCAGCGGTTGCGCTGCTTCCAATGGCGGATCGAATATCTCTCCAGCCATCTTCAAGAAATGCTGCGCCTAGCTGCTCTTCCGCTGGGAGTGCCATTTCCAGCTGCTGCGCGTAGTCTTGGGCTAGTCTACCGTCTTGTAGCCGCCCAATGTTTAGCCGCGGCGGACGACTCCGACGCGTGTTGATCACCGTCGAGAGTTTTGAGCGCAGACATACTGCAACGAGGTAGTGGTCGGATTCAATATTCGCACTGCGGTAGGTGCGTACGTTCGTGATGTCGGAGAAGAATTTACCGTCGATTAGAACGTGGTCGATTTGGTTTTCCGTTACTTGATTAGGTGATTTCCATGTGGCCTTGTGGATATTCTTGCGGGGGAAGAAAGTGCTTCGGACTACCGTTCCGTGGGAGGCTGCAAAGTTTATGCATCGTTGGCCGTTGTCGTTCGATACGGTATGCAGACTATCCGATCCGATGACCGGTCTATACATTTCCTCCCTTCCTACCTGAACGTTCATGTCACCGATGACGATTTTGACGTTCCGCAGTGGGCATCCATCGTATGTCTGCTCCAGCTGCGCATAGAACGCTTCTTTCTCGTCGTCGGGTCTCCCTTCGTGGGCAGTCCACGTTTATGATGCTATAATCGAAGAAACGGCCTTTTATCCACAGCTTGCACATCCTTGCGCTAATTGGCTGCCACCGAATCACGCGTTAGGCGCACTTTACCAAGCACTATGAAGCCGGTTCCCAGCTCGTTGGTGGTGCCACAGCTTTGGTAGAAGGTAGCCGCTCGATGCCCGCTTTTCCACACTTCTGTCCTGTCCAGCAGATTTCCTGTAGCGCTACGACATCGAAGTTGCGGGGATGTAATTCATCGTAGATCATCCTGTCGCAACCTGCGAAACCTAGCGACTTGCAATTCCACGTTCCAAGCTTCCAATCGTGATCCTGTATTCGGCGCCTAGGTCTTTGCCGATTACATCGAGTCGCATTATCTCTTATATTGTTCGTAATGATTGGTTTTCTAGGCGGCTTATTGGGTCTGCGCAAACCTCCTGTCTCGTCGGAGGGCCGTCATGTCAGGGCTGTTTAGCGTCCCACCTAACACCAGGACTTGGACTTGAGAAAAAGTTAAATACAACTTCCTAAAGTGCTATTTTTTACCTTTCTCGAGTGTTTTTTTTTGTTACCTTATAAAAAACCTTGTTAAAACTTATAAAATATTCTTTTTCTGGTGGATTTCTGGGTGGATTTCATTTATTATTCTTTATTATTAGCCGGATTTTCAAGGGTGCCCACAACCGAACCACAAAAATGAAATGTCCAAAAACTCCATATTTGCAAAATTGACAATAAAATGTTTCAAATCGATGAAATCAAACCAATTTCTTTTCTAGCAGTAAGGTTGTACGTCTGGCTTTCCATTGGTATAAAAATGTAGACATAATACCAACTAGAACCAAAGTTATGGACAAAATTCAAAAGGGTGCCCACAACCGAACCTCCTCCCCTATTATTTTTTGGTATTTTACCTCTTATGCAAGGCTAGTTCATACCAATTTCTGTTATCGAGGTCGTCCTTGCTCGGGTTCCAGAGCGTCTTCAACATCACAAGTCGAAACCTATGAGCAAATCATTCAATCCGACGCCCTTCAGAGCCACTTAGACATTACAAGCCGAAACCGCTGAGCAAACCATTCAATCCGACGCTCTTCCAGAGCGTCTTCGACATCACAAGTCTTCCCTTCGACAGCACAAGTCGAAACCATCCAGTTTTCCGCGAGCGGTAATGGCCGCCAACTTGCCTGCGGGTTAGTCTCTGATTTGACGTCTGTGGAGGTCAACTGCACCCACCGCTCCGAGCATTCTGACCAATGTGGCAAATAAGAAGGTGCTGATTATGTGAATTCAAGCCTTCTTATATACCACATTGATCAAAATGCTTGAGCGGTGGGTGCAGTTGACCTCCACAGACGTCAAATCAGAGACTAACCGCAGGCAAGCTGGCGGGCAGTACCGCTCGTGGAAAACTGGATATAAAAAATTCCAATCACAGCTACAGGATACTAACAAAACAATAATTTCCAACCAAGAATAACCTGGCAGGATCGCCAAATGTGTGGCCTAATTCCGCCAAACGGGCTATCCGTTGGTATGATCGCTTGTGTGCTGTCTTATCAAGCGTGCGACTCCGATCGTTGCCCGACGAGGAAAGAGGCAAAGTCATTGCCGCCTATTCATTCACTGAACCATTGCATCATGACGTCACACGACATTTTTTTTACCCGTATTTAGGTATATGGAGAGTGAAGTTTCATGGGAGCATTGGTTACATATTTTGTATATGGAGTTTTTGGCTCGTGCAATCGTCTCTAGTCAATGTTGGCAACCGAGCCGTTATACGGATGATATTTGCATATCTGTCATCAATGCACGCTGGAAGTATATTGCCGAATTTCTAATAAATCTCAGCTTCACACATCCAAGGCTTAACACCAAACATCAAAAATATCCTTCTCAACAGTGGCTTAAATATTGGTATCTCGCATAGAAACAGCAATTTTTGAATAAATTTATTTCTATTTCATTTTTCTATTTTTACATAACTAATTTACAAGTACAAGTGCTCGGCCACATGGTCCTTCATATTTGATTCCGTCCTATTTTTAAAGGTTATTTAAAAAATATATATTTATTTGGAATGTTTACCTAGCATGGCAAGATAGCCTCAATTGATTATTAAATTTGATAACCTAACTACTATTTACATTAATGTTTACAATACAATTTGATAAACTAGATTGAAACTAGCGCCTTAATATCGGCCTGGTCTGAAGCTAAGCAACGGACCCTAAACCGATCGTTACACTCACTAAAGCGCTCGTGAAGTATTTTGATAACAGCCAGACGGTGGACCTCAGAATTTCGTGTCCTGGGAGGAGTGTTGAGGATCATCATCAGGAACATTGATCAAAGGGTACAGTAGCTTCAACAAAACGTTACACTTTGTCACCGTCTTGTCAACCTGTTGCTGGAAACAAGCTTGCTGTCGAGGGTCAAGCCAAGGTAGTCGGCCTCATTGACCCATCCCACAGTGGTGCCATTATGGAAGATAATTTACAGTCCCCAGGCGGAACATGTTTGGGGGATTTAGAAGATCAGCGAAAGGTGCTCAAAGAATGGAGCACTCATGTGTTTGAGCTCGAGATTAAGGATGGTGTCGAAGCCTGGGGCCTTCATGTTTTTTTTTTGTGATTTGACATAGGCCGTCAATTCGCCAACTGTGATTTGCAACTCCTCCGAGAAGTCGTTTGGAGTCAGGTGGATGTTGTTCGCAAGCTCGCTGGTGGCGGCTGCTCTATGTAGACTAATGATGTTCTGTTTAAGATTGTGTGAGCTGACGAAATGGCGACCTATTTTGGCTGCCTTCTCTGCAGGAGTTATCAAGTGATCTTTAGAGCCATTATTGTCTAGTGGGATCAAAGGTGGAAAGGGTCGAGGCTTGGAGTCCACCATTCTGGCCTGGATAATTTTGGTCATGTGATTGCACCGGGTCTAAAGCGCTGGCAGCCCAGTTGGTACTGCTTGCGAGTGACATTTCGCAAACGGATCAAATCTTTGGTGAGTGTATCAATGATTAGGGTGTTGCTTACTTGTCGAGCCTTTGTAACATGCTGTTCGCGGGCTAGGGATGACGCGACGTCTTCGGATGATACCGCTGGTAGTCGATGTTCTCGTCCACGCACCGTTGAAACCGACCCTAGTCGACATGGTGATAGTTACGCCGGGTTAGCTCGTGCTGATTCACCGAAGTTCCAAATTTAGCCACCACCGGATAGTAGCCCGAGCTGAGCTCCTGGAAGACGACCGGCCGGGAGACGTGATCGTTCATGTTCGTGATGAAGATATCGAGCGTTGCATGGGCCCCGGACTGATTCAACCTGGTAGGGTTGTCAGGGCTCAGGATGGTGTGGTGGCCCTCCAGCTCATCGTTGAAGGATCCCCACGATTGGTGGTTTGCGGTCAGGTCTCCGGTGATGACGAACTGCCGCTGCCGCCGAGTGAGCTTGACTATATCCCTTCGTAGTTCGGCCGACGTGCCGTCGTCGACTTTGACTTGTGTGGGACAGTAAGCCACGATGAACGTGACGACTCCGACAGAGGTGGTGACTTCCACTCTAACGGCTCCGATTATTTTGAGCTTAAAATCCGGCAGTAGGCGGCAGGCGATGTTGCTACGCAAGGCGATTGCCGTTTCTCCCCCTCTAGAGTTTGTTCGATCGCACCAGTGGGAAGTTTCTTTCGTCGAGCAATGGGGGGAGCTTCGGGCTGTTCCCACAGTTGGTAGTATTAAGCGGCGAATTTTGTTTGTGCGAGATATTCGTGCCTCGTGTTCGTGTTCGATTCGATTCTTGTTCGATTAAAACAATACGAGTCAATAACGAAGCTGAGTGCTGAGTGTCGATACAAGTGAAAGTATTGCAGTTTTGAAACATGGATTATCGATGCACTTCGATAATCACACTTTTTTTATTGCGTGTGCACAGTTGCCGAATTATTTTTCTCGAATCCCCCAGCTGCACAACTATCAACCTTGGCTATCATGTAGAAGGTGAAAACGCAAGAAGTTGCAAAATGCGAAAATGTCAGAAGAAAATAGTGCTGTCCAATGAGCAGCTCGAAGTGGCTCGAAGTTGTTCCCGTCCTGCTCGTTCGTTTTTGTCAACAAATGGGCATGAGCAGGACAGGAAGAAACTTCGAGCTACTTCAAGCTCTCATTGGACAGCAGTAATGTTCAAAACATAAGCACGTGGTTCTCACACCGTTTGCTTTCGTCTGACATTTATCGACGTCAAAATCCATTGAAATCGACACCGTCACAATGGGGGAGGTTCCTTCATCAGTGCTGCCACCTGGAAAAGTTTAGAGAAAAAGTAGAACCATGGAAATTTGACATGGCATGATATAGAAAATGAGAATTAAAATGCCTCTAGAACGTTATAGAAAATTTTTTGCCGAACAATTTTTAGTTTGTGGGGTTAGAAATTCAACAATCTTAAGCATTAACTGCTTATTCGAAAAAATATAAAAATCGATATATCATGTCTATTTTGTGTGCTTTTAAAATTCTAACCCCGTAAACCATGCTTTTTTTGAGAAATGTTCTTAATTTTTGTTATAACAAAAATATACTTCATTTCCTATACCACACCGTGTGAAATTTCAATGATTCTACTTTTTCTCTCGATGACAGCTGGTGATCTTCTCCTCCCCTATTTTGAACACAGTTTGGAACCGTCACACTTTCAATTCGATTTAGTGTGAACGCAATAAAATGGAGATAATGGAGAACGCAATAAAATGGAAATTTTCCGTCGTTGACCAGAAGAACCTCTGCGTGTTGCGGTTGTATGCGTAACGACGACGTCGACACCCATTTTGCTTTTGTAGCGTGATGGGGGACTTCATTCGAGCGATTCTTGCTGATTGTTTTCCCAGACTGTTCTGTTTGACTGCTCGGAAAGGTTATACATCTTTGGTAGCCCGGAAAGGTTATACTGGTGGTTGAGCGGAAGAGTCTCGACCAACTGGTTTGGCGGTCGAGGGTTTCGCTTTGCTCGTATTCTTCAGCACGTGTCATGACCCAGTTTCCTTCGTGACGTAGCTTTTTAAGACCAGCAGTTTCTTGTTTTATACACAAGAAATCGCAGTGTATACCTACTTTTTTATAGCGTTTGCAGGAGACAATCCGGCCCTTCTTGTAGTACATACACACTTACACTTGCTGACCATCAATCGTGACCCACGAATCGATATTTCGTTGGGTCTGCATACGAGCCGACCAAATACTGAACCCAAATCCAACACCCCACGGCAATTCCCGCAGCAAGATCACATCTCCGAACCCATTCTTGAACTCAACGATCTTTTCTTTTGAAACGTTTTCCGGCATATCGTGCACCTTCACTTCACCACTTTCATTTTCCTTCGATATTCGCAACATGTAGTTCTTCTCCGCAATATCCACTTCATGTTTTTCGTCGTGTTTAGCCACGATTTTCGCGAGTGAGTGTCAGATTATGTTAATACAGTAACTGTATAAAACCATACATTTTTTGTAATAAATCCTTGCATAATTGTATATGTCATGATTATATTAAAAAAATGTGGGATTTCCTTTTAAAGTGCTTGATCCAACAAACACTCATGGTTTTCATTTTTTAATCTCTCTATTCCAGCCATCTCGACTTATGCCGTTGCCACTACCGAATCCCTCGACACCTCCAGCTCCAATGAAGCCATGTTCAAATCGAACAGCATGCGCCAGGTGGTCACCTCGGACGGAGGTTGGCTTGAGCTGGATCACCTCCAAACGTCGCTCTCGATCCCGGAAGGAGCCCTCCCGGAAACGCTCAAAATCAACGTATTTCTCGCCGTCATGTACGATTCCAAAGATACCATTCTAGTCGAAAACCAAATCACTCACATAAGCCCGACCATTGTGTGCGGCCCCGCCAAGAGCAGCTTCTCCAAGCCACTGATCCTAAAGGTTCCTCACTGTGCCGAAGACATCAGCAATTGGAAGATCTCCCTTTTCTACAAGGAAGAGGTGACGAACTGCTGGAAAAAGATCGCCTCATCCGAAAACGATGTCCCCAGTCCACAGGCGTACATTCAACTCGATCTGAAAAACGCCTACATCATGACTCGAAAGCTGGGAAAGTACATCCTCGGAGGTGAAAATCTTTCACCGGACGTCACCGTCATGAAGCGGCTGAAGATCTACATGTTCGGTCCGAGTCGGAAGCCGGAGACTGATTTTAACATTCGCGTGTACATCTTGGAAGATTACCCCAGCGCGTTGGAGCACTGCTCCATAATCGAAAACCGCATGGGCTACTTCATGATAGGCCAAAGCTCGCCGTTCCACTTTCTCAACAACAAACAAAATCTGGTCCTACGGATCAACTGTTCCGGGGGGTGGATTTCCAAGGTGGACACTGCCACGCAGCGGATTCCGTTCAATCACGTGTGGAAGAACATGTCAATTTTGCACTGTGAGTTCATGCTGCAGAAGCTGCTCAACGAGATCCCCTGCCTGCGGGTGGAACTGGCCGCTGAACAGGAGAATGGGTCGAAGGTTCTGATAACGTCGGTGGCGTTCTCGTGATAGTATATACGAACGGCACTGGAAAAGCTGTTGACGATCTAGTGACGACCGGTTTTGAATGGTATTCATCTCTGTAGCCTCTGACGGTGTAGTGATATTATCGAAAGCATGGATAAACGCGTAGACTTAAGTGACCGTAAAGTAGGAAAATATTTATTGAATACATTATGATGGATACGATGGAGCGGAGGTAGGACTTGTATAATGAATCGAAAATGTTTATCGACAGTTACAGTAAACTTGTTACGATGAGAAATCATTCACAAATTCAGTTGAAAAAAGCACGCGAAAAAGAAAACGACAAAAATGTGAAATCGACGAGTGTTCAAAAATTCGAAAAGTAAAACTGTGTAGATTAAATTTGTAGTTGTTTAATAAGACTGATCGTAAGGAACAATAAATTGAGTTGAAAAGTAATTATTTAATCCTTAATGGTTTGTTGATGACTTCCTGAGTCCTTAAAAGTTTTAAAGTTTTTAAAGTTTGCACACGTTTTTGAAGGTATTTTTTGAATTTTTATTGGTATTTTAGTTTCCATTCCACGAGATATCAGAACTTTACATATTGAAATGTTTTTCATACCCTGTCGTAAAGCAAAAACAAAAATGCTTCGCGTACGCGATGCAGTTAGTGTAACACTTATGATTCGTCCCGTAATCAGATTACCCGTATAATCAATTCAAATATAAAATGGTAAGATAAATTGATAAATCGTTCACTTAACCCATTTGAATTGATAACGCAATGAAACATATTGAGCCAATCCTTCTTATCCTTTCTGCAGTTAGAGTGCTCGGTCGTGTGTACGTTCAGATAATCCGTGAACCCAATTAACATTTTCCCATCCATTATCTCATTGAGCACTCAAAGCTCCTGAAGGAGAAACGTCAGTCAAATTGGATAATTGATGACATAATCAATTTATTGCTACTTCCAAAGCGCACAAACCCAGCTCCAGCTAATCAAACAAGAAACGGACCTGAATTGGAATAACAAAAAAATCAAACTCAGTACCACGAACTAATCTGGAAGACCACTTGTCTCTAATTATATCACGTCCACTATTTGACATGCTCACATGCTCTCCCAGGGATCAGTCCCAGCCCATCGCCAGGCTTTTTTGCTTGCCTTTTCTCCATGGACGGATCGCACAGCAGCATACCGCCGTCCGCCCACATTCGAGTGAAAGCCCGCTGATTGTGGAAATTTGCTCCGTTTGATCGTCATCGGTCGTCGACTGACGGATGGGTGAACGGAACAAACCCAAAATGATGACACAATCTGATGGCGGTCGGTGTGCGGTACAGAGCGCACGGACAAAATGAGATGAAATTAAATTTAAATTAAATTAATTGATGTTGAATGTGGTTTGTGGCAGCACGGGACGGGACCGTCGCTCTCCGGTGGAATATGATGGATTTTTTGGTGACGTCTGCAGTTGAAGTTCGTTGGTTTGGGTGATCCGGAGGTTTGGTAAATGCCCTCAAGTGGATGCGAATTTAACTTCTCTAAATGGACTTAACTTTTTCATTTTATTCGTCTTTCAGTTATTAACATAGAACATTGTTTCAGTTTCAAAATGTATCCCAAAGGTTGTGACTAGCCTTAATCTTAATCGAATCTAATCCATTGGACTGTAGTATTTTAGAGTAAAACGACCTATGACGGTGAGGTTAAGCACCGTGTCAAAACCAAAGTCTCTTATTGCTCATGTATACATCAATTTTTAATGCGAATCCTACACCGAATACGTATTGTTCCAATGTGTTACACAATCTAACTTTAGTTTTCTCTTGCTGCTCAATGTGAACATCCGTTTTAGAGCATTTTTCGGAGAACTTTTGCACCAGCTAAAATTTTCGAATTGATTTGAATTTTGAGGCGTTCTACGCACCTCGATATCGTACTGCCCAAGGATCTTGCAAATGTCCTCGGCTAAGTTTTCATGTCGTATCCAGCTTTCCAGGCTTGCCATAATGGCGGATGCTATAAAATATTTGACAATAACTGTTTCCCCTCACGGAACAGGAATTTTTATCTCAGCAAACAATAATATGTTAACTTACTAACCAGTTACTAACGACGATTGTTTGTTTTTCATCAACAAACATATTTGCGCAAAAATTAACTCATAATAAAGTTTTTTCTTATTTATTGCGATTATTTGACAGGCTCAGGCGTGTATAACACTTAACACTATTCATGATATTTGTGGGGAAATGCCATTTGGCCGAAGGCCACTAGGGCGAAAGTTGTTTGGCCGAATATACCATTTGGCTGAACAGACCATTAGGCCGGAAGTCTTTTGGCTGGAAGGGTCATTTGGCCGAATAGGACATTTGACCGAAAGGGTAATTTGGCCAAATAGGACATTTAGCCGAATAAGTTATTTGGCCGTAAACGTCATATGATCAAATAGGTTATTTGACCGAATAGAACATTTGGTCGAATAGGACCCCAAGCAACCAAAAGTTCGGATAACAGTACATTTCTGGCTTAATCAGCTCCAAGAGGGATCCTGAATAGAATTCTATTCAGCTTACTTTTTAAGTAGTTAACTGAACTATCAAGTTCACATTAAGTTGTTTTCAAGCTTCTAAAGTAGCTATCAAAGTTCACAAAAAGTTCGGTGAGAGTCCTGTATAGCATGCTATTCAGCTAGACAATGAACTTAAAGTGTACTTTACGAAATAAAATAAAAACCACAAGGCGATGTACTGGAAGAAGTATTCTATTTTTTTCAATGATTGTTCGATAGAATGTAGATGTTGTTCTTATTTAGGATGCGAAACTCCACGTGACGATGCGCCTACCACAAGTATTGAACTCCAGTCCTCTTCTTACAATCTGGGGTTCGTACCACTGCTCCATACGATCGACATGTAAAGTGGCAAAATTTTACTTCATAAGTTGATTTCATATATGACACTTGTCTCAAAGTTCACCATAAGTTCAATTAGGATAAAATGTGAACTAGAAAGTTCGTACAATGTCAAGATGGCACTAAATGTGAACTTTATGTCACAAAAAGTTCATACCGAACTGATTCTGAATTTGAAAGTTCACAAAAAGTTGTTCGTATGGAGCTTGACTTTGAACTTTAAAGTTTATAAAAAGCTCATTTGGACCTGATAGGCGGCTTTGAACAGTTTGATTTTGTTTTGTTTTTGTAGCAGTGTGCCTATGTTCAAGTTCATGCAAGGTATTATTCAGAACATTTTTTGTACTTGTGAAATGAAAAAACGAGCAGTGGGTAATGTTTTAAACATAACCGCGAAAAGACGTAGGACTTGTATAAACGTGACGTATTTAAATATAACTTGATTATAGGTAATAATATTGGAAATGACAACTTCCATACTGTGTAGAATTATTAGCAATTTGTTTATTTTCAAAACTTCTGGAAATAAAACTAATTATTAAATACATAATCAGAATTGCTTTGTTTCTAACTATTATGCTCTTATTTACTCTAGCAAATGTAGGGCATTCATAGATTTCTTATTGATAATAGTATTTAAAGTTTAAAAATTCTATCATTAAAATTTTCAAACTTGAGAAAAATGTGCTATGTTATGTGAACTGTTTTCCATCTCACTGAACATATATTCAGCTTATCGCCAAACATAAAAAAAGCACAAATTTTGTTGCTTCTTATTGCTAACATGCGCGCTTACTGCTGAATGAATTTATGAAAAATCGGCCTTTAGCCGTGAGCTCCGAGCGATGCGATGGGTGATTGCATCGATCGCAACCCACACCACTGCATCCGACCATGATCAAGCTTAGAACGACAAAAAAATGCGTCCTCTTTCATGCATACTCGCAGACCCACCGGCAGCTCTCCCACTGGCGACTGCATGCTGTGTACGTCACAAACTGAAATGACTCGCACAATGCATTTTGATGGCCGTGTTAGGAATGCACGAGATTGATTATATATGAAATTTTTATTGGCCTTGACAAGAATTGAAATTTTCAATAGCTTATCGTTAAAAATCTTAAGTTTCAATGAAGTTGACAAATTGCTGGAGAGTGTCCAAGTCGATTGATATATAAATCTTAAAAATCCATCGAAAGATAAAGGCGCTAGTAACGTTCGAAATCTTCCCTTCCAGCGTAACGCTCTCGATTTCCAAAAATTTAAATGACACCAGTATAGTAAAGAAAGACGTAAGTCCTACGTCAAAAAATATTTTGTGAACTTTTGTTCTGACAACAAGTTCGGTTTGTGCTATCGGGGAACTTGATATTAGAAGTTCGGAACAAGTTCCAAAGTAGCGTGATGTGAACTTTAGAGTTCGGAACAATATTGATTTTCAAGCTGATTAGAAGTACGGTTTGTACTTGAACCGCACTTCTTGTTAGCAGTTCGGAACAATGATTTAAGTAGCATAACGTGAACTTTAATATTCAGATGATGAGGAATAAACTTTTTTTTTAACTTTCAACTTCATTAATACTATTAATTGAGAGTTAAGTTCGGAGCTATATTCGAACTAAATGTGAACTTCTTAGTTCAATCCTCAAGTCGAATCCGAACTTTTGGTTGCTTGAGACATTTGGCCGGAAGGGTCATTCGGCCGAATACGACATTTGGCCTAATAGGTTATTTGGCATTATAGGTTATTTGGCCGAATAGGACAATTGGCAGGATAGGACATTTGCCCGAATAGGACATTGGGACGAATTGGACATTAGGTCGAATAGGATATTTGGCTGAATCATTTGGCCGAATATGACATTTAGCCGACTAGGACATTTGGCCTAATAGGACATTTGGCCGAATAGGTTATTTGGCCGAAAAGGTCATTTGGCCGAACTGATAATTTGACCGAATATGTCATTTGGCTGAGCAGGACATTTGGCCGAATAAATCATTTGAAAAGTGAAAAATGAAGCGTGAAAGTGAGACGTCTCAATACACACTTCTCATTATTTACAGTGAGAAATTGTAACGATCTCTTCCGTTCTATGAAGAAACGGCTTAAACGCCACCTTCTCCAGAAGAACCGTTTTTCAGATCGTATTGCCCGGATCAAAGACTGCCTTCTCAGGGCAGGTATTTTTTGTATATTCAGAAGCGAAAGATCACTTGAATCCTGACGTCTTAAGGCAATTAAACAAATTCAAATCAAACAAATTAGTTTAGAAAAACACCCTCAATGATTCATCAATTAAAGGACTAGTCAGCAATCAATAAACATAAGCTAATCTACTATAATTTTCATTTTATTTCGGAGAGATTCTACTAAACTAGAAGTAATTGGTTTTAAAATTCAAATATCGAACGCGGAAACTAGAGTAACAAAACTTTTCGAGTTGTTTATTTATTCGTGAGGCAACGGTAAGAAAATTCAAATAAACCTAATGCCCTATGTGACGTCACGTGTTTGTACGAACTGTACGATTTGAAATGCTATAGCAATTGAGCAAAAATAACCGATCAGATCTGACCTTTTCTTCTGCGTCCTCGCTTGGGAATCCCACGCAGTGACTTAACTGGATGGAGATTTGGATTCAGGTACGGTTGTCAAAATATCGTGCATTCGGTTGGTCGTTCTCGAAGCTTTGGACTCGAGCTCTAACGCTACTTTGGCGTCGTCTCGCGATGCGCGCGCCGGCGTCTTTTTCGGGGTATAGACGTCCCCTAGATGCGTGGAGTGTGCAGCCGTCGCTGGCGACTTATCGACGCGCGCAGATACTGGCGATGATTTACGACGATGGAAAGCGATACAGAGGATCACAGTAGATCGCTCGAGGGACTCGGACCAGTCCACGCCACTTTGACCAACTTCGAATTTGATCGAACCAACCCTTTGCGGACTCGCAGCATCCACTCTGGACTAACCGCCCACGTTGCTTGGGCACTGGTCCTGTTCAACGCGGTTCAAACTCACTAATTGCTCAATAAATTATACACAATTAGGCTTACCTGAATTATTACTTTCAAAACTTGAAGGAGATCCAAATAATATATCTAGTTCTATTTGAAAACAATTTTCTCGAAAAATCTTGCTGCTATTAAGAAAAAAACTTGTTAAACATTTATTCAAGTTCTATTAGAGTCGCGCTATAACTTACTTCGAGCTTAGAACTGTAAGTATAAATGTTTTAAATCACTCCATTTTTGTTTGTTTTAGGAGACCAATTACTGTTCTTTAGAAAGCACTTCACTGGTTTGAAAAGAAAGACGCCTGACAGATTAGATAATGCCCAAAAATCGCCACGTAGTTTGCCGCGATTTGTGGATTAAAGAGAGTTTAAAGGTATAAAACACCTTTGTTTTAATTTAATAATAGGTAGGATCTGTTTAACTCTCTAAGACGCAATTTGTGATTCAAGATTTAAATTTTGAAATATTTCGTTTTTACTACCGGATTAACCACTAGATGGCGCATCGACGGATTGTGGTCTTGGATGTGCTTAAATATCACACATAGCTCAAATAGTTATATGGAAACGAGCTTCATTTAGCTTTTTCATTGAATGGAGAATAAATGCGTGTTCACACTCCACAAATTAAATTTCATGAATTCAATTTTAGGGTTACATTACGCCTATACTAAGAAATAAAAATTTTGAAATTTTTTCCACAAATTTCAAAATTTTATATATTTACATGAATTAGACTAAACTTCTTTTAATATATTTTTTTACATTCGTCTAATTTGTACAAAATTCTTCAACTAAACCTTTTCATGGAAATTGAACGACTATCTGAATCAATCATTCTATCAATACGCCTAATTGAATAACCATGTTGAACTGTCCTTACTCGAAACTAACAATCATTTATTGACGAGACAATTCATCCTCTCATATACTTCACTATAAGTTTACATACCGATTACTTCAGAAAAGTCTGAAAAAATGTCTTAACATATACCGATTAACTTCTGACATATCAGAAAAATTAATAACCGATCCGAATTACTCCAATGTATGAATTGGAAAAAAAACTGCATATACCGATTTACTATATGGACTCATACTTAACATTTACGCCCTAATTCCGAACCTACCAGTCAACATAGTCATCCTATATCGGCGCTTTATGATTTGTCAAAGATATACTGTGGGAAGAATGCTGTCCCTACTGAACAACATTCAGATGAGAGGTGAATAACGAACCGAAAGCATGTGGCGGTCAGAATACTTTCGTTTATGACCGTTTCTATTTTACGGACTATTGCGGATTATTGCAGATTATGGTGTTTAAAGTGAAATCTACAATCGGGAATATGTATAATTACTGATCTAGGCTGGAGAACCGTGAGATAAATTTAGATGCAAATGGTATAGTGCGGATATTTGTGCTTGATTGTGTCGGAAGTACCGAAGAATGATCTCTACTGTTCTAGTGAGAACAAAAGATCTTGTATGGTAGAGAACGAAAATCGCTTCGGTCACGGTCAAGGTCATCGTCTGAACAAGCAGACAAGGTAGACGTAGGTCATCGAAGCTAATTGTGAAGCTCATCCATGCGAGGCAGCTGACTCCTCTAGCATTGGGCAATTTGTAGTCGTACCTCTATAGACTGTTTGGTGGATAAGCAGTGTTTTTATTGTTACTTTATTGTTGGTCATGGTACAAGGGTAAGATCTCTACTATCCAACCCGTGGCACCATCTATTTACGCATTTTTTTAACATCGCCGATAACAGTAGGACTTTAAGGATCGAACGGCTTCGGTGCATCATGTGTATTTGAATAATGAAGTGATGTTTACACCACTCGACGGGAGTACAGTCATATCGTTTGTTTTGATTGGTTTTATTGTCTGTTGTCAACGATCGAGGAAACACAAGGACATCTCGGATCGGACCGAACCGTTGCACCACGGGAGTGTGTTTTGTTTTAATTAATTGTCTTTGCACTATTCGGTAATAGTGCAATCATAGCTGGATGTTTTCATGCTGTAGGCTCAATCGAACGTCGGATTTTCCTCCAATCAGGACTTTTTTAAGAATGATCCGTGAAAGGTACCTGGAATTCTTTGTCCATCATTGTTTTCAAGAACGTAAGTGTTGCTTCCAAGGGCAGATTGAACACGAGCTTGGGTGTATTTCGTTCCAAATTTTCCAACAAAGTGTTTAGATTTGTCGGACAAATGAACGTTACGTTTGTATACCACATCGCCAGGTTTAAAGCAGTGTTTTTCGTTAGACCGGAGGTTGTACGACTTTGAATAGCGGGTGTATGCATCATGAAGATTGTGTCGAACCAATTCATACAGCTTTCGCGTTTCTTCATTTTGATGGTTTGAGACCCTATTGATATCAGAGTTTAGATTCCTCAAATGCTCGTATTCGGTCCCCGAGCTGATCATATTCCGACCAAAATTAATAAAATATGGAGTAAAACCAATACTTTCATGGACACTCGTACGGATGGCAGCGGCGATTTTCTGAACTGAGTCGTCCCAATTGCGATGATCCACCTGTTTGTTCAATGCACATCTAATGGCCGTGACAATTACACGGTTGATTCGTTCAGCCGGGTTTGGACCCGGATGATATACGGCAAGGTTCCATTGAGTCACACCGTAAGTTTCCAACAGTTTTTGAACATGTCACATTGGAAGACTTTAGCATTATCAGTTATACAGACAGACGGCGCTCCAAACAAATTGAAAACAAGGTTTTCCATGACGGCACAGACCCCAGGCGCCGTAGCTGTTTTCATACATTGGACCAGTACAAACTTGGAGAAAAATCACAAATCACTAGGATCCAGATATTTCCTTTCCGGGATTTTGGATACGGTCCTAGGAAATCGATGGATATTAATTCCATGGTCGGCTACACAGCTTCGGTTTCCCACAGGGTGGGCGTACATTAAGATTTGGGACCTTAGATTCCTTACAAATCTGGCAGCTGCTACAAAATCTTTTGATTTCACTTGCCATTCTAGGCCAGTAGTAGCGTTCCCGGACCTTTTCAAGAGTTTTGAGGAAGCCTAAGTGAGCGACCTTGTGTATCCCTTCAATAACCTGTTTTCTCTCAGGCAATGGCAAAACCTGTTTCCATCGGAACGCTGGATCTTCGGGAATTGTAGAATTGGAAACAAACTTGAAAATTTGTTCATTAACGATCTTGAAATCTAAATATTTGTCCGGATTCTGTTTAATTTGTTGTTTCAGGTCTTCTACATATGGATCAGGTAATTGGCTATCGATGATAAACACACTGCGGCTTAGTGCATCGGCCGGGATGTTCTCCGACCCTTTTTGTATTGGAGCTGCATATCGTATTTCGAAAGCTTCAGTGCCCACCTCGCAATACGCGGACTTTTGGACTCAATGCTCATTGTCTGAAGGAAGGTGAGGGACATCGCATCAGTTTGTACGACGAACCGATTCCCTTCTACGAAATGTCTGAAATTTTCGATACTTAGCAGTACCGCCAGACATTCTCGTTCGGTGGCGCTGTACTTTCGCTGGGTACTCGACAGTTTTTTGGAGAAGTACGCGATGCATTTTCGTTCCCCGTTTTGAATTTGAACCAAGACAGAGCCAATAGCAAAGTCGGAGCTATCCGTCTCAATAATGAAGGGTTGAGAAAAGTCAGGGTTCGCTAAGATCGGTGCGGTGACTAATGCTTCTTTCAGACGCTGAAGGGCATTATCTGCCTCCTTTGTCCACTCAAATTTTCGTCGTACTTTTTTCAGCAGCTCTGTAATGGGAACGGTGATTTCCGAATAGCTTTTAACAAACTTTTGATAAAAGCCTGCAAGACCAAGTAACCTCCGAATATCTTTCACGGTACGAGGTACCGGATAGTCCAATACGGGTTGGATTTTTGAAATATCCATCGATAATCCATCTTCCGACAAAACATATCCCAGATATTTGATGCTTGTTTGACAGAACTTTGATTTTTGTATGTTTATGGTCAAACCTGCTCGAGACAAACGTTCAGCAACGCATTTTATTAGCCTGAGGTGTTCTTCGAACGATTCAGAAACGATTATAATATCGTCCAAGTAGACGTACACAAATGGCTCGAGGTCATGTCCAAGGACCTTTACCATTAGACGAGCCATGGTGGCTGGAGCATTTGTGAGGCCAAAGGGCATGACCTTGAAACGGTATAAGCCCTTATTAGTCCTAAACGCCGTTTTACTCTTAGCATCCTCTTCCAGCTCAACCTGGTAATAAGACTCGGTCAAGTCTATCACCGAAAAGTAGCGCGCACGTTTTATGCGCTGCAGGATAACCGCCATGTTTGGAATAGGAAATCGTCCTTTTAGTCATCGAGTTTAACCGACGGGAATCTAGGCATATGCGCCATTTACCTGTGGGCTTTTTAATAGGTAATAATGGATTAATGAAGTCCGCAGCTCCTTTACACTCCTCTATGACGTCCAGATTGAGTAACCGTTCCATTTCTTCATCGATGACTGCCTCCACGGCCGGCGACCAGCGATACGTGGCAACCCGCCTTGCAGTGGCTCCAGGCAAAAGTTCTATGCAGTGCTTCAAAATCGGAGTTCTACCTAGTCGTCCTTCTTGCGTCATGGGAAGTTGTTGAATGGCTTGAAATAAGTTTTCTTTTTGGTTCCAGGTCAGCTTATGTTCTGTTTCAATTTCCGACACGTTCTCGATTATTTTTGTTGGAATTTCCACCGTTGGCATTTCCAGACTTTCATCTTCTTCTGGGAGTGAACATCCAACCTCGTTGATGATTGCTTCTGGTCTCACTTGAAAACAGAGGTGGCCATCCTCGTCACCGAAATAGTTCGCAATGTAGTTCAAGTTGAATTGTGCATCTGCCGTCAAGTGACATGGCTCGCTAACAGAAGAATCAGAAACTAATTGGAAATTGAAGGCGGATAAAAAATCCATTCCGAGGATCAAGACCTTTGATATTTCCGGTACAACTAAGGTACCCGAGCAACACACATGTTGCACGTAGATCACAGTAACTTGTATGTGACCAAATCAAGTCACAATTAGATTGCTGCAACCAGTTTCACTTGACATGTGCTGCTTGGGTAGGGACCACCTTAGTTACATTTTCGTACATATATGGCACATTCACGTATCCTTCACATGTATACGGGGTCCGATCTGCAGTATATATCTTCAAACTGCATTTTTGAATCTTCAATCCGAGACGATTCAGCAGGCTGCGAGAACTAATTATGGAAACACTGGCGCCGGTGTCTGCTAATCCTTCAACCGGAATATTCAGAATGAAGACGGTAAGGTGAGGACATCGCCGGAAGCAGGTTTGGATCACGAACGTTTGATTGAATCGGGAAAATGGGGACATGGAAACCCTTTCTTCATGTTTGGTAGGAGTTCGGTTTCCGGAAATCTCCCCCATTAATCGTTTTTGGTTTAGGCTCAAAGGATGATCGAAGATCATGTTGTTGAGGACATCGGAACGCAGTAGTTTCTGGGTGCCACACATATGACAAAACATAGTCTTCTTCTGATCACATTCCCTCCATAGATGTCCTGATTTTTACAATTCCAACAGAGAGCTTGAGCTCGATCATTGGGATCTACTGTTTTCGGGTCGCTGAATCCTTGCCACTGCCATTTGGTACTCTGCGTACTTGAAGCGCCGCTACTTCAATGTCATCTGGGTTGTCCTCTAAATTAGCCGAATCTTCTTCCTCGAGCTGTATTTCATTGACGAACGGGGTTTTAGTAGGGCCTCGAGGATGGTATAAGTTTCCTTCTAGAGCATCGAACCGGTAGCACAATTGGGCCAAATGTTCTAATGACGTTATTTGTTCTAATGCCAATCGTCGTTTGTAGGACATTTTCATGTTCTCCACGACGATATCAAACTTTTCTTCCTCTGAAATTGGTTTATTTAATCGCTGAGAAAGATTTTCGATGTCTGTGAGGAACGCGCTGAACAGCTCGTTAGGACGCTGTTTTCGATTTCTTAAATCCTCCTTAATAAAACGATCCCGGTTGGGATTGTCGTATCTCATACGTAGATAGTACACTAATGTGTCCCACGAATCGAACTTCGATTCGTATGCAGAATACCAAACATATGCATCATCGCGAAAGAGAAGATGCGCATGGGTTCTCAACTCTTCTTTGGTAATTTCATACGACCGACTCAACAATTCGACTTGCCGCAGAAAGTCAACTACGGGTGTGGAACTTGCGTCTCCAGCAAACTTGGTCCACTTCTCTAGAATATTGCAAGTGTGATGTGGCAGTCTACCACGTCTTGCTTCGTTTGGTTCCCAATTATGTGGCATCGGTGCACTCGAGGTTCCATAGGGAGAATGGTAGTTTGGAAAGTGTTGCGTTGTCGGGTTGCGTTGTCCTCCTGATGGCACTGGTCTGCGAGGAGACGCTGAATTCTGAAAACTTGGCCATGAATTTCGGAGAACGTTTCTGAAAACCGGAGGTGTTCCAGCAATAATAGATTCTGTTCTAATTCCAGATGGACGATATGATCCTCCTGAGCACCGTAATTGTAATGGGGCATGCAATCTCATTTGCTCCTGCGAAGCTGCTACCCTAGAAATGCCCGAGATTTCCGAGTCGTGTATACCAACATCAGCTATTTGTTGAGCCAGATTGTTTACCACGGTATCACGAACGATATTCCGTTGTGGCTGATTGCTCCAAAGCTCACGAACGTAAGTTTGTACATAGTATTTAATGTCAGAAACATGTATATAGTTTAGTGACATTTCGGTCTCATCTCCAGTTACAGCATTTTGTGTCGTCTCAGTAGACGGTTTTGATACCGACTGTCTGTTCTCTGATCCGAAAGCGGAAGGTTCAATTGGTACACGTCGCATTTGCTGCAGAGATCCATTTCTTGACCGACCTTGTTCAGAAGAAAATGGATGAGTGGCTACACTCAGCTGGGAAATTTCAGATTGCTCGGGCGCTGTCGTCAAAGCCATCCTGGTCTGAGGAATCGCCGCTTCCGCCGATAGATTGGGCTGAACTGTGGAATTTAATAATGGGATCCCATCTTCCCTTGACAGATGGTACGCGTCGTTAGGAAGCGCATTCCGAGACACGTAAAGACTATCTTCGCCATGGATTTCATCTTGGCCGTCATCAAAGAACGGATTCGTACCGCAATGTGGTGTGGCGGTCGCCATCGGAACGGAGGGTCTAGTCGATCCTCCTTGGCCTGTCGCCAACAGGGAAGTTGCAAAATGACTCCCAGCGGCTTGTTCCAGACGGGTACTGGATGGAATTCCGCGAAAAGGTAGCTGAAATCCTTCGGCCGAAAGTTGAATGCGCGTTGCTTGATCCATTTCAGCCTGAAGATTATTTCGTGCTGGACAGCGACTGTCCAAGGAAAACCTGGTGTCTGCCTGTGGCCGATTAATGGATGTATTCGTCGTTAGCTGATCCGCCCACACCAGACGCTGTATACGCGCAGGATTCATGTCACCTACTGCTCCAAGAAGACTGTAATCTTCGGTATATTCCGGAGGTGTTACCAAAGTTCTCTGAGACTCCGAGGTACGATTCAAATTCACATTATTCGTTCTATCTTCGTTATCAGACATTATTCTCAATTCACAATCAATTAAGATTCAATTAAATTAATAGAAAGAATGGCACTTATATGGCACTATACTAAGCAAAAAAAAAATAAATTATTTATTTAACTAATAACCGAAACCAAATTTCAAATTAACGACTCTACCGAATTATCCCGATTAACCCTAAATACTATCTACAAAATTCCCTTATTCGAAACTCTAAGTTGTTTAAGTTTTACGTTCAATTCCACACCGGCTTACCAGATAATTTTGTACAAACTAATAACTAAATCACAACTACTTTTTTTTTTTGCAAATTTCCAAATCTAATTCATAAAAATACCTAAGAACCGTTAAGCGGCCCCACGTTGGGCGCCAGAATGTAACGATCTCTTCTGTTCTATGAAGAAACGGCTCAAGCGCCACCTTCTCAACAAGGACCGTTTCTCAGATCGTATGGCCCGGATAAAAGACTGCCTTCTCAGGGCAGGTAGTTTTATTTTATTCAGAAGCGAAAGATCACTTGAATCCCGACGTCTTAAGGCAATCAAACAAATTTGTTTAAAAAAAATACCCTCAATGATTCATCAATTAAAGGACTAGTAAGCAATCAATAAACATAAGCTAATCTACTATAATTTTCATTTTATTTCGTCACGCGAAAAAAAGGGAGAGATTCTACTAAACTAGAAGTAATTGGTTTTAAAATTCAAATATCGAACGCGGAAACTAGAGTAACAAAACTTTTCGAGTTGTTTATTTATTCGTGAGGCAACGGTAAGAAAATTCAAATAAACCTAATGCCCTATGTGACGTCACGTGTTTGTACGAACTGTACGATTTTAAATGCTATAGCAATTGAGCAAACATAATCGATCAGATCTGAAATTTTCTTCTGCATCCTCGCTTTGAAATCCCGCGCAGTAACTTAAATGGATGGAGATTTGGATTCAGGTACGGTTGTCAAAATATCGTGCATTCGGTTGGTCGTTCTCGAAGCTTTGGACTCGAGCTCTAACGCTACTTTGGCGTCGTCTCGCGATGCGCGCGCCGGCGTCTTTTTCGGGGTATAGACGTCCCCTAGATGCGTGGAGTGTGCAGCCGTCGCTGGCGACTTATCGACGCGCGCAGATACTGGCGATGATTTACGACGATGGAAAGCGATACAGAAGATCACAGTAGATCGCTCGAGGGACTCGGACCAGTCCACGCCACTTTGACCAACTTCGAATTTGATCGAACCAACCCTTTGCGGACTCGCAGCATCCACTCTGGACTAACCGCCCACGTTGCTTGGGCACTGGTCCTGTTCAACGCGGTTCAAACTCACTAATTGCTCAATAAATTATACACAATTAGGCTTACCTGAATTATTACTTTCAAAACTTGAAGGAGATCCAAATAATATATCTAGTTCTATTTGAAAACAATTTTCTCGAAAAAATCTTGCTGCTATTAAGAAAAAAAAACTTGTTAAACATTTATTCAAATTTTATTAGAATCGCGCGATAACTTACTTCGAGCTTAGAATTGCAAGAATAAATGTTTTAAATCACTCCACTTCTCTTTTTTTTGTTCTGGAAAACCAACTGTTCTTTAAAAGGACTCCACTGATTTGAAAAGAAAGACGCCCGATAGATTAGATAAGGCCTAAAAATCGCCACGTAGTTTTCTGTGATTGGTGGATTAAAGAGAGTTTAAAGGTATAAAACACCTTTGTTTTAATTTAATAATAGGTAGGATCTGTTTAACTCTCTAAGACGCAATTTGTGATTCAAGATTTAAATTTTGAAATATTTCGTTTTTACTACCGGATTAACCACTAGATGGCGCATCGACGGATTGTGGTCTTGGATGTGCTTAAATATCACACATAGCTCAAATAGTTATATGGAAACGAGCTTCATTTAGCTTTTTCATTGAATGGAGAATAAATGCGTGTTCACACTCCACAAATTAAATTTCATGAATTCAATTTTAGGGTTACAAAATTAGTAGTGAGAAATTAGTAGTGAGAAGGGAGACGTCTCAATTCTTACTCCTTGTTTCTCACTTCTCACTGTAAAAAGTGAGAAGATAGAAATGAGGAGTGAGGAGTGGGTTGTCTTAGTATTCACTTCTCATTTCTTACTGCTAACTGTAAGAAGTGAGAAGTGGGTAGTGAGACGTCTCATTTATCACTACACACTGCTCACTTTTCACAGTCAGAAGAAAGAAATGAGGATTGAGAAGTGCCATGTCTCACTCCAAATGTCCTATTCGGCCAAATGTCATATTCGGCCAAATGCCCTATTCGGCTGGATGACCCGTTCGGCCAAATGACTTTCGGCCAGATGGGTTTCGGCTAAATGGCCTCCGGACGAACAACCCTTCCCCATATTTACAAACTATATCATTATTATTAACAGTTAGAAAGCAGAAAGGGACATAGACCAAGATACTCGTGGTAACTCAAGATTAGATTGCGTAATTTCAGGATGGACGGGGTTGGGACTTTCGACGTCATTAACGGTGGAGCGTAGTGTCGTGCTCGAGTTGTGGTTCGCCAGGGAGCATCTTCCGGATGGCGAAAGCTTCATGGTACACGGAACATTAAGACAGAGCAAAAAAGAATATTACAATGTTTAAAACATATTTGATGGATGAATGCTTAAAAAATATAGAAACCCACGCCCTAGATTTTCGGGATTTTGCTATTTTTGTATTCTCTGCGTCGCGTAATAAATGGAATAGTATGATGGACATGACATCAAAAAATTCCAAAGGCAAGTACATCCATCGCTTCACGGCTTTTCGAACTATGCAATGTGGCACGCTAACATTGAGTCTGATTATTCTCAGCGGCAACATCATTTATTGGCAAGAATGGGCATGTGGAGTAAATTAGTCTGTACAATTTTGGTACAAATTAAACAAATTAAAGTCCATTTTGCGTTATTGCAAAAAATAGCGTGTGCAACTCGTTGCAAAACTCGATTTTTTCAGCGCTCGTCGTATTTATACAACTCGGCAAGCCTCGTTGGATAAACGTACAACTCGTGCTGAAAAAATCATCTTTTTGCAACTTATTGCACAAACTACTATTTTGTTAAATATCTTGGCAGTGCACGACACATTGCATAAAAGGTAAAATACTAAACAATATGTGATACCAAACGTTAATATGAAAAATACTTTAGGCATAACATGCTTAGGAATTTCAATACCAAACTCATCACAAATTATTATTCGTTTGGTATTGAAATACCTAAGCACGTTATGCTTAAGGTATTTTGCATATTAATTTTTGGTATTAGTTTTTGATATTTTACCTCTTATGCAAGGCTAGTTCATAACAGAATATGGTATCAATGCCAGAATGACGTATTATTCAGTTGATTTCTCCTGCTCTGGAGGGACTCGAACCCTCAACCTCCTACTCTCTAGATAGGCGTGATAGCCCCTACACAACGTTTGCGAAAAGCCATCAGAATCCGAGTGCCAACCTCCACCGCGGTTAGCTCTTTTTGGCAAATTGAATATCTTTCGGATGCTTGATTTGCCCAATCGTCACATGTGCTCTACTGTTGTGTATATCCACAGTCAAGCGAGCCCAGATTGTTCATTATCGAGAACTTCACACTCCGGACTGAGCGGACAGTCTGACAAACATAACAGCTGGGAAGTTGCCAGCTAGTATGATGATGGCTGAAGTGTAGTAAGCCGAAACGCGTAACGATAAATATTGCTGTCTTGATTTATTTTTCACCGAAAAAATCAAATCAAAGCAACAAATAAGTTCCATGGTGATTAAGTATTAAGTATTTATTTGGACATTGGAAATTCAAAAAAAAAAGTACTCAGAAAGTTCCTTTACGAATTCTTTTACAAATTTCTTCAGAAATTCTTTTAGAAATACCTTCGTTTTTTTTCGGAAATACCTGAGGAAAATCCTTTGGATATTCCTTTAGGAATTTGTTCGAAAATTTCTTCGGGATATGTTGGAAATCCTTCAGAAATTGTTTTGAGAACTCATAGCGGAATTCTTTTAAAATTGCTCAGAAACTTCCTTTAGGAAATTCTTCGGAAATTCTTTTAGTAAAACCATATGGAATTTGGCCCGAACATCCTGCAGGAACTATTCCGGAAATTTTGTTAGAAGAAAGGAAGGTTCGGAAGATTTCTAAAGGAAATTAAAGGAATGTCCAGATGAATTTTACGAAACAAACCCTTAAAGTAATTTTCGAATGATTTCTAAAATAATTTCTGAATGAATTTCAAAAGTGATTTTAGAAAAATATCCTCAAGGAATATGCGAAGGTCTCAAGGAACTTCTAATAAAATTTCCGGAGGATTGTCCGAAGGAATTAAGTTCTGAAGAAATCTCGCAAAAACTCTAAGAATTCCTTCCTAGAGTTTCGGAAGGGATTTCATAATTTTCCATTGGAATTTTTTTGTTGTGAAATTCCGGAAATAATTGATGAAGCAATATCTTTCAAAAAAATTGGAAGTATTCCTGAACCAAATTCCGTAGAAGTTCCTGGCCAGTTACCAGAAGAAATTATCTAGAATTTACCTAAAGAATTCTCGGGAATTTCGGAAGGTTTGCATGAAACAATTCCCCTGGGTATTTCCGAAAAAAATTCCGTAAGAATTCCGACCAAGTTTCCAAAACATTTTCGATAGAATTTCTAAAAGAATTCGTTAAGGAATTTTTGAATAAATCTCGGAAGGAAGACGCAAGTATTCCTCAAGATTTTTTTGAAGGTTTTCTGTAGGTTTTTTTTAAAGAAATATCTTGTTGCATTTCTAAAAGAATTCCTGAATCTATTTCTCAAGTAATTTCCTGAGAATTTGCCGAACGAATCTCTGGAGGAAATTCCGAAGAAATTTTTAGAGGAGTACACAGATAAATTCAAGAAATTCGGGATTTCTTTAGTGATTCGTTCAGAAATTTCTGAAAGAAATTCCAGTAGAATTAAGGGAGCTGAGAGTGTGGAGTTTCCGATGGAATACCTGGAAAAATTTCTTAAAGTAGTGCTTAAGGAATTTCGGAAGGGTTTCTAAAACAGTTCTTAGACAAATTTTGAAAGGAATTTTCGAAAGAATTCCTTACAGAATTTAGAAGGTGTTTTTAGATTCATTTGCGGAAGATTTTTGAAGAAATTCCTTCGGGAGAGAGAAGAAATTCACGATGGAATTCCTGAAGGATTTTTTTAAAGGTATGCCTGAAACAATTTCTGTGTGACTAATCGAATAAATTCCTGGGGGAGGATTCATGAAATATTACCTGGATATTTGCTGAAGTAATTTCTGAAGCAAACTCCCTAAGAGTTCTAGAGAATATCCGAAGAAGTATGATGATAGATCGACTGCAATTCCGATATTATTAGGGTTTTTCTGGCAAGCCTTAACTTCTGATACAAAACAGGGTTTTGTTTTTCTACTGCCTGGATTTTCGAAGGAATTCCCGAAGAAATTCCTGGCAGAATTCCCGAAAGAATTCTTTCAGATGTTTCTGAAGAAATTCTTTTAGAAATTCAAAAATTTATGTGAAAATTCCAATTGGTATTTGTTTGGAAACTCAATTGAAAATTCTTTCGCGGATTCTTTCAATAATTCTTTAGGAAATTTCTTCAATAATTCCTTAAGAAATTCTTATTCTTCTATTCAGGTTGTTCTTCGGAATTCTCTGAAAAATCCTCCAGAAATTCTTTCGGAAACTTCTCCAGGAATAATTTATAAAATTTCCCCCATCGCTCATTTGAATATTCCTCCAGGGTCATAAAACCTCCCCAAAGACCTTTGTACATTTCTTTAGTAAAACAATGTAAAATTAGTTACAAAATTTCTGCAAGAATTATTCCACAAACTTCGTTGAAAAATTCTTCTGGAAAATTATGGAAGAATAGGAAATAGGAAATCCTAAAGGAATTTTTGCAGTAGTTTCTAACGGAAATTTCAAACGATTTCCTGAAGGAATTTTGTGAAACATTTCGTAAGAATTCTCGAAGGAATTTCCAACATAATTTTTGAATGACATTCTCGAAGGAAACATAAAAGAAGAGATTTCCAAAATAAATTTCGATGAAATTTTAAACAGAATCTCCGAGGGTCTGAAGGAATTTTTATAAGAGTTACTAAAAAAATCTTTAAGAATGGTCAAAGCAAAGCCTAAAAAATTTTCGAAAGAATTCCTGAGGGAAGTTCTGAAGAAACTCCTGAGGGAAATTTTGAAGGAATTCCAAGAATGTCTTCTTAGAATTTCAAACGGATATTTTGACAAAGGCAGAAATCTTAAAATTTGTTTCGGAAATTCCTTAAGGAAAGTTCAAAGGTATTCCTAAAACAATTTCCGTAAGTGCTGTAGGTAATGAAAAAAAAAATAAATTTAAATTTTCTTATAATTCCTTCTTTGAGTTTTCGAAGCAATATTGTGGGGAATTTCCAAAGGAATTTCTGGATTTATCTCCGAAATTGTTAACGGAGGATTTTCAGAAGAAATCCCAGGAAATTTCGAAAAAATTCTTGATGAAATTGATGTTTCAAGAAAACATTTGAAAGTTGTTTTAGGAGAAATTCTTCGTGAATTTCTTTAGGATTGTTTTAAAAAGTTTAAGGAAAGTTATTTTCGGAAATATTTTATGATATCTCTTCGAAAATTCGTTCAGAAATTCCCTCGGAAACTCTTCTAGGGATTCCTTTAAAAGTTCCTTTAACCATTATTTAGCTTAGCTTAACCTGATTGACTGGACACATAGTAGTTGCTAGTCGTGAATGACCGAGAAACACTAAATATGCACAGCTCACCAAATTAATAGTTTTCTAGGGACTGGGAAGCTATTCTTAGTGTACATTTATTGAACTTTCTTTAATTCAAGACCAATAACTAAGCAGACCACGTCCTCACAGTCAATTAGGATTTGTTGAGGAAAATTAGTTCGATAATCATTGCTACAGGAGACCGAAAAGTCCTCTGCATATCCATGAGCGCATTGGAAAGGAATAGTAGGGACACGGCAGGTATTTCCGTCCATCGTCGTAGGGACTAAAACCAACGAAAGCAACGTACATTTGCTAGAACTCCACTATAGCAGAACGTTTCTCCTGAGCTTACGATTTGGTACGTATGAGTTGCGTTGCGTTGCGTTGCGTTGCGTTGTAACGGAGTATTTCGTAGATTGCATACTGATAGTTGTCATGTATATTCTTTACCTTTCTTACCCCAATTGCTTATGGATTTCCATTTGGGATTCAATGGAAATCCAATTGGGGTCCAAATGATAAAACATGAAAGCTATCATTGCCGGCCACGCCCATCTTCTCCGTTACTAGGAAAGGGAAGGAAATGATGATATGACATCTACTTAACGAGAGGCCAGCGACTCACCGACGCCCTCATAGATGTCAAGGAATTGGATGGTGGGTAGGGTATGTGGTTTAGGAGTATCATTATAAGCAAATGATAGAAAATTTGTGGAAATACGTTGGGAGTGACTTTGCTAAGAAATTTATGTCACTCCATTATCCTTGCCGATGATTTTCCTCGGATGGGGCGAAGGTATTAGCCTTGCCCTGGCTAATAGCCTAGGTTTAAGCGCCTTTACTCGCTCTCTGAAACGAAAAAAGAGCAAAAAGAAATTAAATTCCCTTTCCCCCCTGATATGATAATGATTTTGATCAACAAATGAATTCTAAGTGGATGAGTAAATGATCAAACGGCTGCAAACAAGCCTCTATTGTCGCAAACCCGCCTCAATACGACAGGCAGAAGCACATGTTTGTGATTCAAACGCGATCGACTGTTGTTAATTCTATCACTGCTGACGTCATGGTACATAAAATTAATATTCTTATGTATATTAAAATCGATCTTCAAAATCTTATCGACCGCAGCAATTTTAAAATAGGTACACCTTTCGCCGATGCTGACAACTTTTTGAGGCATATTTTCGGTAACAGAATTGCGTTTTTTTAAATACACCGACCATTTAAAGCTGATCAATATCTACCGATACTCACGAGCAACTTGCAAAGCAAACAAAAAGTTCACTGATTTATTTGCTCGAAAGTACCGCCGGAATACTATATATGATAGTACAATATTTGTCCTTAAGAATATGGAAGAATTTTCCAAAGAAAATCGAAAAAAAACTATAAAAATTCGAGAAAAATAAGAAAATTCTAAAATTTGACAGAAGGTAGAGCGATATTAGATATAAATACAAACATTATGAAACCAACCACTCGTTTTTTTAAATTTATCTGAATGCTTCTTGATATTCCTTTTCTTGGCACGTCAGAACGTCTAAAACAGTGCCGTAACACTTGAACTTCACTTTTCATTTTATCTGACATGGAAGCTCCTTATCGGCTACAGAAATGAACTAATAACTTTATTGATGGATTTAATTTTACCGCGTCCGCATAATTATTTAGAATGATTTACAATTGAAAACAAGTACTTTTGGAGCGTTGGATAGAGCATTAGCTTATTTTAGTTTTAGCGATTGCTGTGGAAATTGAGGGAAGTGGTAGAAGGCATAGTCGTAGAGCAGAAATGATCAAGAAATAATCACAGATGAAAGATTGGGCTATGTCCTAATAGTATATGTAAACTTTAAAGACCTCACCAAAATAATAGTTGTTGCTCGTTCGATTCGGTACGTATGAGTTTTACAAAAAAGCGTCTCTTTTATTGGTTTTCGAGACTATGACGAACAGACGAAAATACCTGCCGTGTCCCTATCAGTACATTCAAAGTTAATTGCCTATGTTCCGGGTATTAAGCCACCCGGAGTGGAAATTAATTACTATGTCTGAAACTCGATTATGCATATGCACAACATGTGATAGATTTAGTTCGGAAAAGGTATTGGAGGGTAACCGCTCCCTTCGGTGGGGTTTGATCCCACGAAACCAGTACGCTAGACAGGTGCTTTCCCTACTAAGCTACGAAGGACCTCCGTCGTCCTCCGCAGCTTAGCGGGTACTGATGAAACCAAATTCCCAGCACCGGGCACGTAGCCGAACTATCGCAACACGTTTTCAGAACTAACTCTCTCATATGTATTTTTGTACAAATTCCAACCAAGTAGGATGAGTATTTAGTATTGTCCGGCTCCTACACACTTGCTTCATCAGCAACGGCGCTCGATGAAGTGGGGTTGTGTGAGGTTATGCCAGTTGGTCGTCAGATCCCAACCAGGGTTGCTACTACTTTTTAAGAAAAGTCTGGCATGCTGTATCTTAAAAATATGGCAAATTCTGACAAAGACATTTTGTCTTTATCTTTTTTTTTAAATTGAGTTATTTCAACTAAACATATTATCTAAATATTTCTACAAATATCAAAAATTTATCTGTTTGACCATGGTATCTTTGCCCTATGTTTATTAAAATTTATTCTTCTAAAAAAAGGTCTGCTTCCGCCTAATATATTCCTCGATATTATATTAGAGTTCATAACATTTCAAGTATTTCAGAAAATTCAGATTGAATTGAATGAAATCTAAGCTCTGAATGTTTTTAAAAATTATAAATAATTATTGGAGTAACTTGAGTCAAGTCAAGTTACTTGACTTAATTCAAAACAGGGTTCGTTTTAAATTTGATTTTCTAAATAACTCTAAATGACATTGAAACCATTTTTAATTTATTCGATTAGCTCGATTAGCTCAAATTAAAAAGTATTCAGATTAAAAATGATAAGCCCACAGATATTCCAAAAATAGTTTTGATAGTTTATAATTGAATTTTTGTAACAATAAAATTAGTGCCGTCATAATTTTTATGAATCGTCCATAACCACCGGTTATCTATCTTATCTTTCTGAGCATTACAAATCCATGAGAAGGGATTAAGACAATCATTTGTTACTTGTAATGATTTCTACAAAAATACTTAAAGGACACGTTTGTGGAAAAGCCATCAGAATCCGAGATATTCAATTTGCAAAAAAGAGCTAATAACGGTGGAGGTTGGTACTCGGATTCTGATGGCTTTTCCGCAAACGTTACCTTTAAGAGGTCTTGTTGTGTAGGGGTTATCACTCCTATCTAGAGAGTAGGAGGTTGAGGGTTCGAATCCTTCCAAGACACGTGGATTTTTTTTCACAAATTTCATATCAATTTGTCCATTTCAAAACATGTACTGTGCATATGAACAGCTAAGATATTTAACAGAAAAAAATCAAAATGTTTGTCCCGCACAGAATAAAATTTGATTTGGTCATTTTATTTTACGAACTAGGGGAACGGTTCGGCACTTCATCTTATAGCTCCCATTTCCATCCCATCAAAAACAAAGTAATGAATAGGTATTTGATTTGTTATTTATTTTTGTGATTTCTCGCTTAACTTTTCAAAAGGACCTAAGTAACATTTTTTTCATGAATTAATTTGAATAGCGCAATCAACAGAACAACATGAAAGCTTTTGAATGCAGTGAGCACGCATATTAGCAAAAAGAAGCAACAAGATTGGTGCAATATTTCTCTGTTTTGCGATGAGATAAATATATGTTCAGTGAGATGGAAAACGGAACAGTTCCCCTATTTGGAATTTATTGACAAAAACGGAGAAACAGCCTGTTAAACAGTGAATCTTTATTACCCATTGTTAATATATTTCGTTTTTATGTATGGTAATATCATAATATTGATATATTTGGCCCCACTCATACTAATGTTTTTGAAGCAGATCACACCGATAAGCAATTTAAATCGATCGCACATGGAGCTTTTATTGTAATCGACATCGACATCGACAGTGTCGGAAATGTTTTCGTTGAACATGTCATCAACACTCGGATTATTTAGAATAAATTGCGTCGCACACTGGCACACATCTATACGTGAGAACCCTCTTTTTCGAGTTAAAAAGCACCTGTGTAAATCATTTCCACACATCTCCGCATTTGGTCGTGGTCCCACAAGTGAAGCGCCATTATTTGCAAACGCCGAAAACCCATTTCCGATCCACACTTGAGCTCGCCAAAGAATAGAATTCAATTTCCGCAATTTTCACAATAGGCATCGCCAGACACAACAGCTCTCGTTCCACACGACTCTTTGGAAGTCAGCCACCCAGAGAAGTCAAAGTTACTATTCAAGCGGGAAAGCTGCCAAAAACTTCGCTCCCCGTGCCGCATCGACAACAAGCACCGGTACCGCTGGAATGTTGTGCCGAATCGGTGTGATTTGTATCCACCCTCACGACCCGCTACAGGAACGCAGCGACAACGAACGCATGGTGGTGATCTATTTTGCAAATATATTCAATAATAAAACATTTTCAGCCACACGGTTCGGAATGGGGCACGGGAAAGCCTTTTCTAACTCGGGCTGGAATTTCGGATATGTAGCTCTTTTCCGCGCGATAACAGGATAGCAATTCCGCCAGATGCCGCAGACTACAGCGATTCAAATAGTGTGGAGGGTCTCTGATGTTCGTTGCTTGTCATAATTGGGGCATACTTGGAATTGAACTTTCTTTGTAAATTGGCGGTAACGGATTGTGGAGCATTTAATGTTAAAGCTGTGGACACTAAGCCAAATATGATAAGTATACATTTTTTACCTTGCGCAGTATTGAGAGAACGTTGACTCAGAGTTTGTATAGAATCAAATTTTACAAAACACACCACTGATAGAACACCGCATTGTCCCGAAAAATTCAAAGTTCTCAAACGCTTTACTGCACCCATTCCCCCCAAATAACTGTGGAATTGATAACATTTATGCTTCGATGTCATCAACTTGGTTTCCATCATCCAACCCAACGCAAAAAGCGCCGTCAGCTGTAGTCCCACCGCTGCCACCCAACAGTGTGTCAACTAAAAAGGACCACCATATGTGGAAACGGGATGTGTCATCTTCACAATACCGGGCGGAACCGGGACCGACAGTGACAGAACACGGTCGGTTGGTCGGTCGTCGTCGGTCTTATTCACAGTAACACTCGCAGTTAGTGCGGTGCACAATCTCGTTGTCACAGCCAGAACACGACGAGGTGTAACGGAAGGGCGCGGCGGGGAAAAGAGATATACGTCGCCATATTCGCTCAATGGCAGTGAATATGTTTGCCACTGAAATTGATAAATGTGATTTTCCACGAAAAATTCCCTCACACTTGACTCGAATTGACACACAGCGGACCCTAAGAGGGACTTGGATGCGCCACCGCAGCGACCGGTTCGATGATGATGACGATAGCGATGGCAACCGTCGATTTAGGAGTAGGAGTGTTGCCATTTTTCTCTTGCACTTCACAAGCATACAAACATGTCTATCGCAGGTGCCACACAGAGAAAAAAATATTTATTGCCAATCATATACTATCTCTACCTCCATTATCAGTCCTTAGAAAATATGCTTCCGTGATGATTTAACAAAGTGAATTAGTATACGCAAATACTGATTTCTAGCCAAATTAATGAAATAAGTTTGAAGAATTCTTTCAGTGTTGGAGTAGGCGATCATCACCGAAAGGCAAGGTTCCATTCCTGTGGCGTAAATGCTGCTCCCGGATGCTTGTCAGTGGGTGGGCGCCCCAACTAGCGCTCACTAACGGGTAAAGATATCTGCGTATACACTTGTATCGATGAATGGCTTCCACTCTCTATACTATTAGAGAGTGTCATAAATCCAGTTCCACTACTATTATTGATGAAGGGTGAATGGCGGTACTGATTGGCTTCTGGAGGTGGCATAAGTGATTTATTTGAATAATGTAAAATGAGATGGGTGATATGTAGTGGCTAAGGGTTTGAGAAAGCGTCATTAAAACTTTCTTTGACACGCTGGTAATTAATTATTAATGTTAGACAACAGTTAGTAGTAACACTGAATGTTGGCATATATTTGAAGGGCTTCCAGCCCTAAGGAATAATGAAAAGTGTCCCCAAATTGATTTTAAACAGTTTTTGGAACGAAATGATTTTTTTGGGACGTGATGCATTCTTTTGAACTCACAAACAAGTTAATTCGCATGGGAGCGCTCAATGATTGAGATTTGTGAATGGTTTTACCAACACTGATCACTGCTAGGCGGATTAATCTGGTTTTTTTTATTTAAAATATGAGTGAGTCGACAGCTGAATGTTAGTAATTTAGTGACACATAAATTAAGTAAAGACAATACTCAACACGCGTGGGACACAAGCAGATTTCAGTGGACTGGTCACTTAGTGCGAATGTCGAATGAAAGAACATCGAAAACAATATTCAGGAAAGAACCGAAAAATGCTGCACGCCCTGGAATTGGACCTGGTAACCCTAAACGTTCGGAGAAATTGGAGGAACTTAGCCCATGACCGAAGATTATGGGCCCGTACAATAGGCCTATATCCACCTTGTAGTCATCCAGGTTTCTAGGTAGATAGTAGAGGGTACAATGTTTACGCTAGCGGATGTTCAACACAATCTGTCAAGTGACTGTCAAGATGGTATAAGAACAGATCCACTAGAAAGCAAGGTGCAACTTAGACGACCCAGCGGTAAAAACCGAAGATTTTTGACCCAATGAAAAGGCCAGCAAAATAATGAGTCAATTCTGGTATCTGTAGCATCCTTCGATCCGCAATGCGGTAAAGAGAGCGACATGTGAATGTGACAAAATGAGGTGGCCTACATCACAAGTACCACAAGGGCACTTACACTTCTCAAGATATTTCGATATATGGAATATTCTATTACTCAACCATCACCAGTTTTAAATATAAATTGTTATGCATATTTTGGACTATTTTAGAATGTTAAAGCAGGATCGTATTGCCCAACGGGTTTAAAAGCTCTACAATGTTCTGGGCACATACTATTTAAAACAGCTTTTCTATTGCTTTCATTATCCGTCGGTCTATTTCCTCCCGATGATAACCACTGATGCCAGGAAGACGACTCCAACTAGGGCCTACATATCGTCCCATCGACAAATGGGCCGAGACCAGTCTTGTAAAATGTCATCTGCATGTCATTTGACTAATTTGTTCATAACTTTCTTCAGAAACCAAATTTACTTAATAATTTTAGATGTACTCATAATGCTTGAGTAGGGCTATATTTTTGTCCAAGGGTACATTACTCTAAATATAATATCTGCGGCTAGAAAGTGAAAACTCTCCAAAATGTCACGTGTCATTTGACATAATGTCATTTGAATGACATTTTGCCTCCCACGCCTCAGATTACATATTTTCAGCAATGTCTTGTTAGTCAAAGTTGTAGGCACATTTAAGCGCTATAAGTTCGCAATACCTCGGGAATTGATAGCTAACTTCTGAAAAAAGTTCTGGGAAAATTATATATACGAATGCAAATGACATTTTACAACACTGGCCGAGACCTAAGGCTTTAAAGCTATTAAAGTGACCAGATTTTTCTTAGGCCAATCCGGGACACCTTATGCATTATATATTTTGAAAGCGTATCAAATCGTCAATGAGATTTTCCTCCTATCAACCTACAACATCCAGTATGATGCTAATCCCTCGATTTCATGGAAACAACTTCCCTAAAATCTTTGGTTTTTTTAAATATATTTAAAATAAGAATCGATTTACGATATAGACTTCGTGGCTGTGTGGCGTCTGTCGTCTGGGCATATTTTGTACTTATATGATGTGTATTATGAGTTGAGAGTTCGATTCCCGCTTCGTGGAAAGTCTGCGATAAACAAAACATTCCCCATTGGGCTACTGAATGTTGTCCGGTGTCCATTGTCTTACGTAAGTGTCCAATTGAACAACCGTCGTTGGTTGAAGGCTGTGAAATTGTTTCAATTCTCGCATGTTTAATGCATTTTGCGTTTTAAAGGGATACTCCAGAAGTACAGATTTTACGCATTTTCTGATGTCCCATTTTTTCTAGAATCTGGAGCTGGCCTAAACTTCTCAGGATATTTCTAGACATTTTTATTTTTGTAGATAACGAAAAATCCTTTATTTTCCCACATTCCTCTTTTTAGTCCATTAAAATGATTAAGATTTCGGAGATTTCTGCGTTATTCAAGGACTGACAAATCCACCCTACTTTTAATCCTTTATAGATGGAATCTTTAATATTTAAGATGGCCTGGTCATCTTTTTTTTTTTTTTTTTTTCTTGAGCAAGGGTAAACGGAAATCTGCAACCAGACACCTGAGGAGGTACTCAGGTAGTGTGGGGATGGGTATGTCATGCAACTCTTACCCGACCCACTAAAACCAAAACCCTTTCGCCAGTCCGTACCCCCGGCCCGCAATTAAGCAATACATCAGGGGGTACTATTGAGAACGCTCACGCCTATGCTAACGCACTTGACGTCAATACACACAACATCGACTTCAAGGGTGGCTACCTCACCACCCGTCGATCGCAAGCTATGATAGTAACCTAACGGTCCGTATCATAATCTCACGTTGGAGACGAGCACCCCGACAACAACCACCGCGCGTGAACCGCAATGACCTCTATATCTACATACTGAGGTCCCGCAGCCCACCCACGACATGTTGGTTGTCGGGATGAGCAAAGTGTTCACTGCATCACAGGTGCCCTTACTGCACACGTTGGTTTTGTTCAAGACGCCACCACCGCTGCAGTTTCGACATAATCTGTCGAGATGCTGTGTTCACCGCATTCCATATAGCTTCCTCCCGGCACATCCTCTCGACGAGGTTGTCCGGGGTTGTATCCATACCACTAATAAGCAGCATGGCATTGCGTTCTATCTCAAATCGCGGGCATGCGAACATCACATGCTCTGCCGATTCTACCTCACCTACACATTCAGGACACTCCGCAGAATCTGCGAAGCCAAACCTGTGTAGGAATTTCTTAAAGCAGCCATGTTCAGACAACACCTGTGTTAGGTGGAAGTTGACTTGACCATGCTTCCTATCAACCCAGTTGGACACATCTGGAATCAGTCTGTGGGTCCAACGACCTTTGACTGCGGTGTCCCATGCTCTTTGCCATTTAAGCAACGAAGCTGCTCTCTTGACACGTCGCACTTGCACCGAGTCCCTTTCGTTGTAGCACTCCACATCCTCCTCTAAGAGTATGTCGATCGGCATCATTCCAGCTATAACGCACACCGCCTCATATGATATGGTGCGGTATGCGCTCGCGACACGTAAACACATCAGCCGGTGTACTCTGATCAATTTCTTTACATTGTACTCGGCTTTTAGTGCTACGGCCCATGCCGGCACGCCATAACGGATGATAGACAATGCTACGCCAGCTATCAGCCTACGCACTTGACTATGCACCGCCGATCTGTTGGACATCATTCGTGATAAAGATTTTATCGCCAATGAAGCCCGCTGACATGCATAATCGACGTGGCTCGTAAAATTGAGCATACCATCGATCATCACGCCCAGATGCTTGAGAGACCTCACGGAGTTAACTGTGCAGGTCCCTACTCTTATTCTCGCCTGTTGCAACCCATGACGGTTATGCACTACCACGACTTCCGTCTTGTGATGTGCAAGGGACAACCGCCTCGAGTTGAGCCATTCCTCCACTCTGCCAATCGCGTATGAAGCCTTCAGTTCGACTTCGTCGAGAGTGTCTCCTGTTACCTCTAGCATTACGTCATCCGCGAAGCCTTCTATTTTCACACCGGCCGGGAGACTTAGGCGTAATACTCCATCGTACATAATATTCCACAGAACCGGTCCAAGGATCGATCCCTGTGGAACACCCGCGGACACTACGATCGACTTTTGACCAGCATCAGTGTCGTATAACAGCACCCTATTCTGAAAATAGCTTTTCAGTATCCTGCACAGGTAATCCGGAACTCTCAATCGGTGCAGGGAGTCAGCAATTGCTGCCCAGCTAGCATTGTTAAACGCGTTTTTACATCAAGTGTAATCAACGCGCAGTACCTAATACCTCTTCTGTTTAAACCTCTCGCTATCTTGGCCGTATCCGTTACCGCTCGAATTGCTTCGATGGTAGAACGGCCCTTACGGAAGCCATACTGGTTGCTAAATAAGCCACCAGCACACTCTGTATAAGCCGACAATCTATTCAGAATGACCCTCTCTAGCAGCTTTCCAGCTGTGTCGAGTAGGCAAATTGGTCTGTATGCCGAAGGATCCCCGGCTGTTTGCCAGGCTTCGGTAATAGCACCAATTTCTGCCGTTTCCATCGATCTGGGAAGTTTCCTTCGTCCATGCATCTCTGGAGGCAGCTCCTGAACATATCTGGATTGGCAAGAATGGCGTGTTTAAGGGCCAGGTTTGGAATACCATCCGGGCCTGGCGCCTTATTGAGCTTAAGTTTTCTTGCGGCTACGATAAGCTCTTCGTTAGTCACTAGCGGTACCACGTCAACTGACTCGTACGGTGTAGCGGGCCAGTTCGATGATTCATGCCTCGGAAACAACCCGTCGACTATTTTGGCCAACATCCCGGAGATTTCTCAGGTGGCGTGGTATTGGTCCTAGCCATCACCATCCTGTATGCATCTCCCCATGGATTGTCGTTTGCCATCCTGCACAGCCGCTCGAAGCAGGCTCTCTTACTACATTTGATCTCGTTGTTCAGAGCTCTGCTCGCTGTCTGGAACACCCTGCGTCTCTCGACCTTATCAGCGTCTGTTCTGGCACGTCGCAGCCTTCTCTGTGCTCGAAGACAGGTTCTACGAAGGTCTGCAATTGTGTCAGTCCACCAGTACACAGGTTGCCGGTTTCCGGGAGGTTTGGTCCTCCTAGGCATCGTCACATCGCATGCACGGGTTGGTACATCGATTAACTCGTCGCCACTTAATCCCGTTGTTCGCGTCTCCCATCGTAGTGATTCCTCCAAGAGTTCTGGGTTGAACTGCGAGGTGCGCCATCCTAGATCGGCTTTGCCGATCCGCCTTGTGGTTGCTACGGGGGTATACCGGATCATAAAACGAATTTCCTGATGATCGCTGGAGGTGTGCCCCTCATGGCCTGGTCATCTGGTCCGCGGACTTCATCTATTTTTTAGTAGCCGGAGTGAAAAGATTTCGACCACGTTGAATCAATGCTGATCCCATTTAAAATTACGGAAGTTATTTAAATTCTCAAAACATTCAAAATTTTATTTTTCAAGTTTAGTAAACCCTCTAAATTGCTTTCCTCCTTTTTCTTCTGAAAAGTCTGACCTTTTACAGATTTTCTAACCGTCCATTTCCTAATGATTCCATAGATTTTCAAAACTTCACGGATTTATCATGGAATGCGGGACGTTTCCGGGACACCTGGCAATGCGGGACAGCTAGGCTGAATCCGGGCTGTCCCGCACAATCCGGGACGTCTGGTCACTTCATATCCGAAGGAAGCCGTGACCAGAAATTTTTCGTCTTAGAAAATGCCAACGGCGCGACTGAGATAAACCGGGTTTTTACAAGTTTAAATTTCAAACTAAACTTTTATTAATGGTAGTTAACTAACATGCGAAGAAAGACAGCGCAATCTTGCGTCATGTGCAACAACCAAGAAGGGAATTTGCTGACAGTTAAACCGAAGTGGCTACCAGGTGGAAGCAACACTTCAAGACTTTGTTGAATATTGGAAGTGACGGAGCATCGGTGAACAGGGCTTTGGGACAGTTCGTCGAATGACATTTCGTCGAATGACGTTTAGTCGAATGACATTTAGTCGAAAGTACATTTGGTCGAAGGGACATTTAGTCTAATGGACATTTAGTCGAATGGAAATTTAGTCAAATGGACATTTAGTCGAACGGACATTTAGTCGAAAGGACATTTAGTCGAATGGAAATTTAGTCGAATTTTGAAAGTGTTTAGTCGGTAATAGGTAATTAGTTAAATGGATAATTCGTCAATAGATTTTTGGTTGAATTTGAATAAATAATCCACAAGATTCATGGATAAACTGATAAGAGGAATTCAGTCGACGTGAGGAAGTGCAGCGGAAGTGCGGAAGAGCGGAAGAAACGAATATGGATGCCAATGAGGATTTTTCACCTGAGCAAAAGAAACTTATGGAGACTCTGGTGTATTATAGAAAAATTGAAAACCTACAGAAATAGCAAAATATTAGGTACTGATGGTGAAATACCCTCTATTGTCTTCCAACCATAACTCGTTTATTATTGGCCGAAAATTTAATTCCGACCAAATGGTCATATGAATTTCTGGTGAAATGGTGAATGAATTTCTTTTGACCAGGTAGTATAGATTCATCGTAGTCGGTTAGAGGGGTTCGCCAAAGTTAATATCCAGTCGGAAATATTCTCGGGATATTCACCGTTTTCGTATTATTTATTGTTTTTATGGACCCATCATTCTTTGGACAATATTGGAGCAATAATTATGTGACTTTTAGAAAACCCGAATAAATCATTTATTTTTTTATTGTTATTGACTATTGTTATTGAAGTTCTTTTCTTTCAAATAGCCATTCGACGGAACATTGTTAGACTAAATTTACCAAGATTTTTAATTCGAAAACTCGCTTTCGACCAAATGTACGAAGATTTTTTATACTTAAATCACATTTCGACTAAATGTCAATTCGACCAAATGTCCTTTCGACGTAGTGTCCTTTGGACCAAACGTCATTCGACCAAATTTCTTGCGCATCTAGTGGATTAAAAACATTTTCGACTAAATGTCCTTTCGACCAAATGTCCATTCGACGTAATGTCTTTTCGACCAAATGTCATTCGACTAAATGTCATTCGACGAAATGTCTTTCGACGAAATGGTATAGATTCGTGAACAGAATAGATATTAGCGACGATAGACAAGTTGTAGACACTACACTATATGAGGTTAAAAAAGCTATTAAAGTGCTGAAAAAACAATAAGGCTGCGGGGAAGGCGAAGTTCTGCATCATATTATGTCGGAAATATGGGAAGACGAGGAATTGCCTGCAAGCTAGTTGGACGGCCTCATTTGCCCTATCTTTAAGAAACGGTACAGACTGGAGGGCGCCAATTACCGAGGAATAACCCTTCTTAATTCGGCGTACAAAATTATGTCCCGAATTATGTTCAACAGATTGAAACCGCGTGAAGAATATTTCGTCGGCGAATACCAGACAGGTTGGGTCGTGAGGGCCGATCAACGACGGATCAAATGTATACCCTGGGTTGCGGATGAAATATCGACATCATTTGTTACCTTAGGAGTCGTTCAAAAATGACGTCACAGGTTTTAGAAGGGAGAGATTTTCTAAGGGTCTAAGATTTTGTGACAGTACATATACTAGGTATACAAAAAAGCGCGACAGAGGGGGAAGGTATGTGTAGAAATCTCAAAAAGTAGTGGATTGAAGCAGGGCGATGCACTCTCGAATCTACTGTTCAATATAGCGCTCGAGAGAGCGATTAGGAGAGCTGGTGTGCAAAGAAGCGGTACCATTATCACAAGATCGCATATGCTCCTGGGCTTTGCGGACGATATCGATATTATCGGGATTGATAGCCGTGCCGTGGATGAGGCTTTTGTGCCTTTTAAGAGGGAGACAGCCTGGATTGGACTCACGATCAATACCAGCAAAACGAAGTACATGGTCGCTGGAAATCAACGTGGGTTCATTATCGGTGGTGGTAGCGAAATAATGCAGGATGGTGCAAAATTTTAAGTGGTAGAAGAATTTTTGTATCTTGTAACATAAGTGACGTGCGATAATGACGTTACCCGCGAGGTGAAAAGGCGTATTGCACCTGCACCCACAATACTCGGTGGTAAACAGGAGAAGGGTATCTGGCGGCGTCGCATGAATCACGAGTTGTTCCAGGTGTATAAAGGGCTGGATATTGTTAAGCTTATATAACACGGCAGACTACGGTGGGCTGGACACGTTGTTCGTATGCCGGAAGAACTTCAAGCGAAGATAATATTTAGTAGAGAACCCGGAAGAAGCCGAAGGCTTCGTGGAAGTACACGTTCACGATGGCTTTTTGCTGCTGAAGAGGACCCGAGGGCGCACATTTTCTAGGGCGACTGGACGCGATTGGCCCACGAGTACAGAATCTATTTTTAGATTTCCATTACTCATTATTGTTGTCGTTACCAGTCCATCTCATCCTGAGTCCATTGTGTCCATTTGCACATGTCGTGAATCCAATGATCGTTGCATTGTCGATTGCCATTTATCCGGGTAACGTTGGAGAAATGCCTCCAAGAAGAACAAGTTGTCCCTTTGTCAGTCGACCGACATCAGTCAGCCGTTACGGTAGGGCGCGTACCCCAAAACGCCAACATATGAGCTGCAGATCTGACGACTGACGAGGGTTTGATGCTGTTACCGACGCGACAACCACAACAGAAATCAGATCCCAAACGAACGACGCTGGCGCGCGCCGATGTATCCAAAACAATGAAAATGATTCATACAATGACCCGTCCGCACATAATTGATTACGAGTGCGCCTCAGTGCAGAGCACTACCAGCATAGCATAGGTCAGTTCGATTTGTTTGTGCTAGACTCAGCAGCACCACGTTCTGAACGCGCGCATCGAGTCCATACGGCGGCTCGATGGGCGCGGGCAGAACGGCAATAACCAAAAATTGTAAAAATGTAGAATAAGCAAAATTCATGTATATATACCCTGAAGAATCAATAAAGTTTGAAGTTTTCGATTTAGTCTAAAGACGACTGTCCGTTGATTAACACGTACGTCCCCAACCCCCATTTTACGACAAAACTCAAAATTCAAAACCACGCAGCTCAGCCAATTTCTAACGGATTTTCAAGCAATCTACTGGAATCGATCACAAAATTCCTATAGTTTTAGGAACCGATGTCAATTTTTGTCCAATGGCCATGGTTCCGGATATATTCCGGGGAGTACTGGGGTTACCTCCCTCCCGGAAAAAATGGTCACTGGCAGATCGGCTTCGAAATCCATCGTGCGACATGTCAAACTTCATGATTTTGCAAAACAAGTACACTGGAGTACATTTCGGCGATTTTCGATCGAATTGGCCACCTTCCGGGTACTTCCAGGGCCTGGTTCCCTTGGGGAAGTGGCCAATTTTCATTCGCTCTTGGAACCCATCTTGCGACATATCAAACTTCATGATTTTGCAAAACAAGTACACTGGAGTACATTTCGGCGATTTTCGATCGAATTGGCCACCCTCCGGGTACTTCCAGGGCCTGGTTCCCTTGGGGAAGTGGCCAATTTTCGTTCAATCTTGGAATCCATCTTGCGACATATCAAACTTCATGATTTTGCAAAACAAGTACACTGGAGTACATTTCGGCGATTTTCGATCGAATTGGCCACCCTCCGGGTACTTCCAGGGCCTGGTTCCCTTGGGGAAGTGGCCAATTTTCATTCAATCTTGGAACCCATCTTGCGACATATCAAACTTCATGATTTTGCAAAACAAGTACACTGGAGTACATTTCGGCGATTTTCGATCGAATTGGCCACCCTCTGGGTACTTCCAGGGCCTGGTTCCCTTGGGGAAGTGGCCAATTTTCATTCGCTCTTGGAACCCATCTTGCGACATATCAAACTTCATGATTTTGCAAAACAAGTACACTGGAGTACATTTCGGTAATTTTCAATCGGAGGGCCTGGTTCCCTTGGAGAAGTGGCCAATTTTCGTTCAATCTTGGAATCCATCTTGCGACATATCAAACTTTATGATTTTGCAAAACAAGTACACTGGAGTACATTTCGGCGATTTTCGATCGAATTGGCCACCCTCCGGGTACTTCCAGGGCCTGGTTCCCTTGGGGAAGTGGCCAATTTTCATTCGCTCTTGGAACCCATCTTGCAACATGTCAAACTTCATGATTTTGCAAAACGGAATACATTTCGGTGATTTTCGACCGAATTGGCCGCCTTCCGGGTACTTCCAGGGTCTGGTTCCCTTGGGGAAGTGACCAATTTTCGTTCAATCTTGGAATCCATCTTGCGACATATCATACTTCATGATTTTGCAAAACAAGTACACTGGAGTACATTTCGGCGATTTTCGATCGAATTGGCCACCTTCCGGGTACTTCCAGGTAGACCTGTGCGCTGATTGAAATTTAACCGGCGGTGGCGTGATAGATCATTTTCAGCCAGTGGCGTCACGCCGTTGGTAATTGGCGGCGGCGTGGATAGGCGTGAACCAGTTTCAAGCGCCAAAATTTATTCAGAAGTTCCTCCAGAAATTCTTCCATAAATTCCTCCACGAGTTTTTTCAAAAGATCGTCAAGAAATTCCTCAAGAAAGTTCCTCCAGGAATTCCCCCGGAAGTTCCTCCAGGAATTCCTCCGGAAGTTCCTTCAGGAATTCCTCCGGAAGTTCCTCCAGGAATTCCTCCGGAAGTTCCTCCAGGAATTCCTTCGGAAGTTCCTCCAGGAATTCCTTCGGAAGTTCCTCCAGGAATTCCTTCGGAAGTTCCTCCAGAAATTCTTTCGGAAGTTCCTCCAGGAATTCCTTCGGAAGTTCCTCCAGGAATTCCTTCGGAAGTTCCTCCAGAAATTCCTCCGGAAGTTCCTCCAGAAATTCCTCCGGAAGTTCCTCCAGAAATTCCTCCGGAAGTTCCTCCAGGAATTCCTCCGGAAGTTCCTCCAGGAATTCCTCCGGAACTTCCTCCAGGAATTCCTAGAGGAACTTCCAGATGAATTCCTGGAGGAATTCTTGAAGGAACTTCCAGGCGAAATCCGGGAGGAGTTTATGGAGGAACTTCCCAGAGGCACTTACGGAGGAATGTCCAAAGGAATTTCTTGACGATCTTTTAAAAAATCTAGTGGAGGAACTTCTGGAAGAATTCCTTGACGAACTTTGGAAGAAATGTTGGCGCTTGAAACTGGTTCACGCCGATCCACGCCATCGCTGATCACCAACGGCGTGACGCCGCCGCCACTGCCTGAAAATGATCTATCACGCCACTGCCGGTAAAATCTCAATCAGCGCACAGGCCTACCTGGAAGTACCCGGAGGGTGACCAATTCGATCGAAAATCGCTGAAATGGACTCCAGTGTACTTGTTTTGAAAAATAATGAAGTTTGACATGTCGCAAGATGGGTTCCAAGATTGAACGAAAATTGACCACCTCCCCAAGGGAACCAGGCCCTGGAAGTACCCGGAGGGCGGCCAATTCGATCGAAAATCGCTGAAATGTACTCCAGTGTACTTGTTTTGCAAAATCATGAAGTTTGATATGTCGCAAGATGGGTTCCAAGAGCGAATGAAAATTGGCCACTTCCCCAACGGAACCAGGCCCTGGAAGTACCCGGAGTGTGGCCAATTCGATCGAAAATCTTCGAAATGGACTCCAGTGTACTTGTTTTGCAAAATCATGAAGTTTGACATGTCGCAAGATGGGTTCCAAGATTGAACAAAAATTGGCCACTTCCCCAAGGGAAGCAGGTCCTGGAAGTACCCGGAGGGTGGCCAATTCTATCGAAAATCGCCGAAATGTTCTCCAGTGTACTTGTTTTGCAAAATCATGAAGTTTGATATGTCGCAAGATGGGTTCCAAGATTGAACGAAAATTGGACACTTCCCCAAGGGAACCAGGCCCTGGAAGTACCGGGAGGGCGGCCAGTTCGATCGAAAATCGCCGAAATGTACTCCAGTGTACTTGTTTTGCAAAATCATGAAGTTTGATATGTCGCAAGATGGGTTCCAAGATTGAACGGAAAGTGGCCACTTCCCCAAGGAACCAGGCCCTGGAAGTACCGGGAGGGCGGCCAGTTCGATCGAAAATCGCCGAAATGTACTCCAGTGTACTTGTTTTGCAAAATCATGAAGTTTGATATTCCGCAAGATGGGTTCCAAGATTGAACAAAAATTGGCCACTTCCCCAAGGGAACCAGGCCCTGGAAGTACCCGGAGGGTGGCCAATTCGATCGAAAATCGCCGAAATGTACTCCAGTGTACTTGTTTTGCAAAATCATGAAGTTCGATATGTCGCAAGATGGGTTCCAAGATTGAACGAAAATTGGCCACTTCCCCAAGGGAACCAGGCCCTGGAAGTACCCGGATCGAAAACCGCCTAAATGTACTCTAGTGTACTTGTTTTGCAAAATCAGAAAGTTTGATATGTCGCAAGATGGATTCCAAGATTGAACGAAAATTGGCCACTTCTCCAAGGGAACTAGGCCCTGGAAGTACCCGGAGGGTGGCCAATTCGATCGAAAATCGCCGAAATGTCCTCCAGTGTACTTGTTTTGCAAAATCATGAAGTTTGATATGTCGCAAGATGGGTTCCAAGATTGAACGAAAATTGGCCACTTCCCCAAGGGAACCAGGCCCTGGAAGTACCCGGAGGGCGGCCAATTCGATCGAAAATCGCCGAAATGTACTCCAGTGTACTTGTTTTGCAAAATCATGAAGTTTGATATGTCGCAAGATGGGTTCCAAGATTGAACGAAAATTGGCCACTTCCCCAAGGGAACCAGGCCCTGGAAGTACCGGGAGGGCGGCCAGTTCGATCGAAAATCGCCGAAATGTACTCCAGTGTACTTGTTTTGCAAAATCATGAAGTTTGATATGTCGCAAGATGGGTTCCAAGATTGAACGAAAATTGGCCACTTCCCCAAGGGAACCAGGCCCTGGAAGTACCCGGAGGGCGGCCAATTCGATCGAAAATCGCCGAAATGTACTCCAGTGTACTTGTTTTGCAAAATCATGAAGTTTGATATGTCGCAAGATGGATTCCAAGATTGAACAAAAATTGGCCACTTCCCCAAGGGAACCAGGCCCTGGAAGTACCCGGAGGGTGGCCAATTCGATCGAAAATCGCCGAAATGTTCTCCAGTGTACTTGTTTTGCAAAATCATGAAGTTTGATATGTCGCAAGATGGGTTCCAAGATTGAACGAAAATTGGCCACTTCCCCAAGGGAACCAGGCCCTGGAAGTACCCGGAGGGCGGCCAATTCGATCGAAAATCGCCGAAATGTACTCCAGTGTACTTGTTTTGCAAAATCATGAAGTTTGATATGTCGCAAGATGGGTTCCAAGATTGAACGAAAATTGGACACTTCCCCAAGGGAACCAGGCCCTGGAAGTACCGGGAGGGCGGCCAGTTCGATCGAAAATCGCCGAAATGTACTCCAGTGTACTTGTTTTGCAAAATCATGAAGTTTGATATGTCGCAAGATGGGTTCCAAGATTGAACGAAAATTGGCCACTTCCCCAAGGGAACCAGGCCCTGGAAGTACCGGGAGGGCGGCCAGTTCGATCGAAAATCGCCGAAATGTACTCCAGTGTACTTGTTTTGCAAAATCATGAAGTTTGATATGTCGCAAGATGGATTCCAAGATTGAACAAAAATTGGCCACTTCCCCAAGGGAACCAGGCCCTGGAAGTACCCGGAGGGTGGCCAATTCGATCGAAAATCGCCGAAATGTTCTCCAGTGTACTTGTTTTGCAAAATCATGAAGTTTGATATGTCGCAAGATGGGTTCCAAGATTGAACGAAAATTGGCCACTTCCCCAAGGGAACCAGGCCCTGGAAGTACCGGGAGGGCGGCCAGTTCGATCGATAATCGCCGAAATGTACTCCAGTGTACTTGTTTTGCAAAATCATGAAGTTTGATATGTCGCAAGATGGGTTCCAAGATTGAACGAAAATTGGCCACTTCCCCAAGGGAACCAGGCCCTGGAAGTACCGGGAGGGCGGCCAGTTCGATCGAAAATCGCCGAAATGTACTCCAGTGTACTTGTTTTGCAAAATCATGAAGTTTGATATGTCGCAAGATGGATTCCAAGATTGAACAAAAATTGGCCACTTCCCCAAGGGAACCAGGCCCTGGAAGTACCCGGAGGGTGGCCAATTCGATCGAAAATCGCCGAAATGTACTCCAGTGTACTTGTTTTGCAAAATCATGAAGTTTGATATGTCGCAAGATGGGTTCCAAGATTGAACGAAAATTGGCCACTTCCCCAAGGGAACCAGGCCCTGGAAGTACCCGGAGGGCGGCCAATTCGATCGAAAATCGCCGAAATGTACTCCAGTGTACTTGTTTTGCAAAATCATGAAGTTTGATATGTCGCAAGATGGGTTCCAAGATTGAACGAAAATTGGCCACTTCCCCAAGGGAACCAGGCCCTGGAAGTACCGGGAGGGCGGCCAGTTCGATCGAAAATCGCCGAAATGTACTCCAGTGTACTTGTTTTGCAAAATCATGAAGTTTGATATGTCGCAAGATGGGTTCCAAGATTGAACGAAAATTGGCCACTTCCCCAACGGAACCAGGCCCTGGAAGTACCCGGAGGGCGGCCAGTTCGATCGAAAATCGCCGAAATGTACTCCAGTGTACTTGTTTTGCAAAATCATGAAGTTTGATATGTCGCAAGATGGGTTCCAAGATTGAACGAAAATTGGCCACTTCCCCAAGGGAACCAGGCCCTGGAAGTACCCGGAGGGTGGCCAATTCGATCGAAAGTCGCCGAAATGTACTCCAGTGTACTTGTTTTGCAAAATCATGAAGTTTGACATGCCGCACGATGGATTTCGAAGCCGATCTGCCAGTGACCATTTTTTTCGGGAGGGAGGTAACCCCAGTACTCCCCAGAATATATCCGGAACCATGGCCATTGGACATAAACTGACTTCGGTTCCTAAAACTATAAGAATTTTGTGATCGATTCCAGAAGATTGCTTGAAAATCCGTTAGAAATTGGCTGAGCTGCGTGGTTTTGAATTTTGAGTTTTGACGTAAAATGGGGGTTGGGGACGTACGTGTTAAGACCGAAAATTCCCTGGCATCCTGTAAGGAAAGACTGACTTCCACTCTTCTGCAGCATAGACTTTCTGAGCAAAGTACACTAGCGGGAAGATTAGGAAGGAAAGTATTTCCACACGGTAGTTCAGTCTCGAGTAGATGAAACTATCTTCTTGATTCCATCGCATAGGCTTTCAGAGCAAGGCAACTAGCAAGAATCCCGAGTGAAATCTATTAGAGTTGGTCCGCTTCGACACAAGTCTTTGCTAATATCCCGTTGCGCGTGGAGAAAAGTCTCGTTCAGCCTGGACCTTCGCACAGGGAGGCAATTCGCGCGCGAAACAGATGCAGAGGCTGGGATTCGAGCCCATGACCATCCGCTTGTAAGGCGAACTGGCCCTAGCAGCACAATCCAGACCGATTTAGTTGCAGCAACTCAAATGTGACTAAATTCGGTAACATAAGGGTCTCAGAAACTTTTGTGCAACATGTGTGCTACTCGGGGGGCTTTAGAGTTATGGCCAAAATATGTTTTTTCACAATAAAAATTCTCACTTATGTTTTAGGCACTTACTCTTACTTACGCAATAAGTTCCATTCGACGCAGAATCTTGTCCCATCGTTTCCTATTGAAAATTGGCCGAATTGGACTATGGGATCCGAGGTTATGGCCAAAATACAATTTTTTTACACACGAGACGAGCCAGCCTTGGGCTGAAAGTCTCGATAACAAACACATAAAAAAATTTACGTGAAAACCGCGTAAAAAAATCTCACTCATTTTTGGACATTTATCCTTGAGCGATTTGCTCGCAACGAGTTGCATTCGACGCTGGATACTTTCCCATTGTTTCGTATTGAAAATTGGCCGGATCGGACTATGGTATCAGATGTTATTGCCAAAATACTAATTTCAAAACCTGTATGGGAAAATCACTTTTCTGGCACTTATGCTCATCCGATTTGCTTGCAACAAGTTGCGTTCGGCAGGAAATTTTATAATGCATATAAACAAATGAAAAATAAGACCTATCCACCTATCAGTGTTATATTAGACTTTTCTTATATATTTCTCAACCCTTGAACGAACGAGAAAGGCACCATCGCCACTAGGTGGATTAATGTGGGTTTCGTTTGAATAAGCGTTCTATCAGCTTCGAGTGTTTGTTGGACTACACTCAACTACATCCACCAAGAGCAGAAAAGGTTATAAGCGAAGATCTAACAGCTAAATACTGCAATCTCGTCTCACCACTTGCTCTCATACGTTCAGACTGACACTTCACTTCACGTTTTCATATAACAGAGATCACCCAAAAATAATCGTTATCGCTCCCTACCTATTTGTAAAGACGGGGCTGTGGTTATTATTGAATTACAAAATACACAAATACAATGGCCCGTATGAATAAAAAGTAGTAGAAACTACAATAAGTAGTTACTACTTTGTAGTAAGATCCACAAGTAGGAAAGTACCTTTGGTAAAAATTTTCGAGCATAGTAGTCATTGCTAATTTGAAAATAATTGCGCAAAATGAGCCGAACGAGATGTTCCAACGATGATGGTTCCAAGAGCAGAATATAAGTGATGTGCTATTCAGCACTGCTTTGGAAAACTGCGGTATTTCATTGCTAAAAAAAATTGCAAACTCCTGCTATGAAAGCAAAGAAGAAAAAGGCCAAGATATGATTGATTTCATTCTCCTTCGGAAAGGAATCAAAGTTACGGAGCAGTAGATTACAAAGAAGATTAACAACATAAAAACTCGTATCGAAAGTAAAACTGATATGAAGGCTACAGGTAACAAAAAGATCGATTTGAATGAAGGAGAAAAAATGTTCTACAGACTTTTAGGAGCCGAAGAAAATACCATTGTTGTTGAATGGCAAATTATATTAAAATAGGATCACATCGTAAGAAAAATATTTATTATTAATATATATTAACATTCTAGATGGTACTTCAGCCCGGGCATCTACTTCTAAATGCAATCCGATTTCCGAAGTGCAACATCATGAGAATGTTTTCAGAGCACTATCCGGTAGTGATGAAGACGCTGTGGAGTTCATGTCTCCGAGAAATTCACCATTACCACCCAAGTAGCACCTGCAACTTATTCCTTATAAAAAAATAAATACAAATGTTTTATTTCAATTGTATATATGTTACAACTGTTACACCTAGTTGAGATTCAGTTATACTTAAGTCTTCTAAGTTTTGTGTTCAGGAAAGTGATCTCTCTTAAATGTTTCCTTATGTGACTTATGTATAACTTGAATATTACAACTGCTCATAGAAAAGGGTACGATTGTTTTAATTGCGGCCGTTAGAAACTCTTATGTAACAATCTGCATGACGTTCCAAATTGGGAACGGATAATTTTGTAGATTGGAATGATTCGTTTAGTTAGTGTTCTTGCTGACATTATTTCGTCCTACCTTCATTATTTTATACGTTCCAGTAATATATTCGTCACTTGTTATCACGAAAAAGTCCCAACAATCATCAAATCAGAATTTGAATTTTAATTTATTATTGTTTTGAGTTGCAACTTAGAAGTGTTGTTTATAACTTTAGGTTTATATCAGAACCGATTTACGATTGTGTTATAACTAATTAATCTAAGGGTTATTATTAAAGGTCATATTCGTGTTATATACAAGCTTTTGGGACACATTCATTTTTTCTTGTAGGATGCAATATTTATGACGGATCTAAAACAGTACCGGACAAACATGAAAGGATATCCCATAATAATACTAGAATTGCAATGATGTCGAATAGAAAATAGTTTTCGTTAAATTAAATTTGTCTATTGGATTAACTCAAAATTTTTAATGAATCAATTGGATTTTCAAAACGGTTTAATAGTCTTGGCACATGCTATTTGGAATTTTATTCAAAAATTGGATATGTACTCTCTCTTGAATAACATCAAATAAGGCCATTGCAATACGCCAGCAAAATAAACATTGCGGACGGGAACAGGGGGTGCTGGCCTTCTCATAAAGTTATTTATGTAGAATATTTTTCCTATCAATGTTTCATTTACAAAAGTTTCAAAAAGTTCGACCGTCAGTGTGCGATGAAAATGGAGATCAGAATTAGGAAAATCGGAGATGCACTTTCGGTAATGGATCTATTTATCAACATTCTGATCAATAATATCGCCGGTTTCACATGGCGCACCGAAAAAATAAAGCTACAATAGAATATTTCACCACAAATTCTAACCCGCCGGTAGAATTACATCATATATTTACGGTACTGAGGTCATTAGACATGAAATTTCTTATTTATTTATATTAATACTTGTATCATTCTAACTCCATAATATTTTCATTTTCAAAATAATCCCGATAGGAAAGAGTTGACAGCTCGATTTCCATCTATGTTATAGTTAAATCATAATTGAGATACAAAAATAGTGCATATGAAACCAAAGAAATGTTTTATATTGACTCCACCTCTTGCGCTTTTTTCGTTGTAAACAAGATGTATATAAGAATCCAGCAACGAAATTGAAGCTGGTAGAGAAGTCATAAATGTAATGCTAATACTTATTGATAACAAATTGTGTTGCTTGGGCAACGATTCGGACTCCAACAACTCGAAGACGATCTCAGAAACAGGTACTTCTTTATCTAAATGCATTACTTAAGTATAATATACCGTTTTTCCTCTCAATTGCAGCATTACTTTGAAACTTTGGAGACATCGAAGCTGACAACACCAGAACTTCAGAGACTCGTTTTGATAAAACAATTGGAAAACTTTGAGGAACAAAAGCAGTTACATAGACGGATGGAAGAAACTTTGGAGAAAGTTGATTAATTTATGGAGATGCAAACTAACGCACAAGAATAATCGCAGTTTTTTTTTTGTTACAGAACAGTTTAATTAGTTGTTCCATAAAATAAATGGTGGTGGTTGATCCCTAGAATTTATGCCTACCTCCGTTCTGCTCATGATCTTAAGTATCTTGAGTTGTCAGCACTCATTATTATATAATGTGGGGGGCTTGCGTGAAATAGAACTTGAAACAAATGAGTGTTTAGAACAGGTATCCACCGGTTGACACTAAACGGATCAACTTAAAATATAAACTTTTGCTTATGCAATCTGATAACTTTTATTTATTTTTCACGCATCAATTTCTTAGGAGCTTTGTTTTAGTGGATATTACATAACGCAAGAGAGGGTTAAAACTCTGCGTTATATTGCATGAATTCCCCGATTCGATGCGTTATTACTACAGTAATAGCTGTTTCGGGGTAGTTGGGATCGAGTTTGGATAACTAAAGTAAACATGTTTTATTAAAGCATGTGCACGTAAATGTTCTAGTGTACTTCTAAAGTACTTTACGAACTACCGATACGTTCCATTCACATGACAGCTGATTCTTTCAGAAACGAATGTGCTGCTTCAAATATGTTTCAATTCTCGTCAAAATTGATAAAATTACGTCGAATCCTTTGGATATAACATAAGTGTTTAATATAGACAGACTTTGGTGATGTTTAGGCAAATAATCTGGTAGCGACACGGCAAGTATTTTCGTCCATCATCGTAGGTCCTAAGACCAATGAAAGCAACGTTCATTTGCTGGAACTCCACTGTAGCAGAACGTTGCTCCTGAGCTTACGATTTGGTACGGATGAGTTTGGAAAAAGGTGTTTCTTATATTGGTTTTCAAGACTATGACGAAAAGACGAAAATGCTTGCCTTAACCCTATAGAATAAGACTGAGTGAAAACTAATAATTATAACAATAAAAGGAATAGGTAAAAGTTTATACTTGTTAAGGGGGTCAATTATGTGACGAGTAATTTTATATTTATATTACAGAGAAACAGATGATGATAATGGGTGATGGGTGATAATTTTCGAGAAACTGATTTGATTTTATTTTGTTTTAAATGTAACGTATCTTTGGAGCAGTTGGCCAGTGTTTGGAATGTTTCTTTAGTGACTTTAATATCAACAAGAACGTTATTTGGACAATTACTAATATTCCAGGGTCAAATGGCGGAGGTTCTTTTGTTATTTTTGTTACAGACGACCGGCATTTGAAGAAAATGAACATCCATATGAACAAAAAGATTATACTCCCACTCCCATCATAATTCATTTGTCTCGTTTCAGCAAACGCAACTCTTCTCCACTAATATTTCCATTTGCTGTCAACTCTCTTTCTTTAATGTATCCGACACTTGTGGGACTGGTTAAGGTCACTCCTGACGGAATCCAAGTTTAAAAGTGCTCGCGTTTTCGGGGGCACACCACTCGAAACGGAAGCAACGCACAACTGTCATTTTTATCAATTCACGCATGCTGCGACGCAGCAAAGCTAAATCAACAAAAATGACAGTTGTGCGCCGCCTCTGAATCGAGTGGTGTGCCCCCGAAAACGCGAGCACTTTGGAATTTGGATTCCGTCAGGAGTGACCTTAAGCCCAGCGCCTGCTTGTGGTTGGAAACCGGTGTACTATACGGTCTAGCGCATGCTAACGGTGAAGGCTTGGTAGGTCTTCACCTAACTTAAGTGTAGATGGGCGGACAGTGTCTGCCAGGGTGAAGGCTGATAAATTACAATTACAATTACAATTATTTGTTCCATAAAATAAATGCTGTGAAATTATATCTCGACGTGAATCGCCTCTTATTTTTAAGGTGCAGGTGCAACTGGTACAAGATCAACTGGATCCATAAAATCGTCCTCAATTTCCCTTTTCCCAAGTGTTTAGCCACATTGTGTAGTACAAAGCAAGCCAGAATAATTGCTGGTACTCTATCGGTTTTCATGCGTATTTTAGACTTCAGGATGGGAAAGCGTCCTTTAACTTGACCGAATACACTTTCAATAACGACCCTCTCACGACTATGAATCTTATTATAATTCAATTGAAGTGGAGTATCTGGATTACGGTAAGGAGTCATTATCCAAGAAGCTATTCCATACCCTTCATCTCCTAGCAGAAGTGCTCCAGAAGAATTCTCGTCCCAATGTACCATAATACTCAATATGGAATCAATGTAAAATATAACGCAAAATATTCTACAGAATAACTCCAAAACACGGAAAATAATCGTACTCCTTATAATGGAGGGTCCATATAATAGAGGTGAACCTGTACTGTCAAAAAAATATTAAAAGAAATGGTAAACCATTATAAAAGATTGGCTTATCGTTGCATAAACCATATATGGTGTCTTTCCGTTTTTTTGTTTCTCACTTTTTCGAAAAAAGTTTTTTAGTAACAAGAGCTCATTTTCAAATTACTTGAATTGAGCAATTCAGCCCCATCCTCCCCTTCGAGTCACATTTTGTAACGAAGATTTGGTTCAATTGTATGTACCAAGTTGCCACAATCAAATTGGTCTAAATTGTTTTATTCGGAAAATCCGTACACTCAATCAGCTGATATCAGAATTTTTACAATTCTACATGCTGTTTATACAATATCTTTTTGAAAAGTTTACATGTTCTTGTCTTTCTCGTACTATGTCAGAAACTGAAAAATAGATATAATAAATAGATAATTGGTTACAGGCCCACCACTGTTACAGGTCTATTTATTCATATACGAATAATGAAGCACAATTCCGTGAAATATTTTCCTTAGAGAAGAAAATGCAATTACCTCTAATCTGTACATGAATAGAAATTCACAAAATTATAATTTCCAATTTCAAATTAAATCAAATTTATGTAATCGGCTTCCGCACGCAAATGCTGACGGTCTTTCCTACAACCCAATCTTTGTAACGTTTCTCAGCCACTGTTAGACATTCTGTTTAGCAGAAATATCCAGAAAACACAACACCCCCAAGGAGAAAGTGCATTTATCCATCTAGGAAATACTCTTCATTCAAAATTTCGGCTGAAACCACGCGACATGAATTCTGTCTATGGCAATATAAGGACAATCGGATCCGCATAACCAGTGCTGGTCTCCGGCTCCGCTTTGCACTGGTGGAAGAAAAATGAATTGCAAAAGGATAAGCCGAATTGAAACGAAAGGGAAAATGATAATCAGATTTTTGCCTCACTTGGAGGATATACACGACTGTGAGTCCTATATTTCAATTATGAGACGGCGGGAGTTATCATGATGAAAGTTGCGCACCTCAAGCGGAAAGGATGCTCCGTCCAAGTACTGCTGAATCGGCACTCTTGACTGTTGGAATTCGTTTTCTATTGCTCATCCTGTTGCGTGGGCTTAGAATAGTTTGTATGATGAAAAGGCAAATATATAGGGGAACTGATCGGTTTTCCTACTCCTATTATATTTCGACGCTTCCTTTTGCTAACATGTGTGCTTCTTCTCCTCAAAAAAATCACAAAAAATAGAAACAAATGATATTTATTTTCATTGCTTTGTTTTCATGGGGTGAACTCCAGGAGAAGTAACTCTACATATGTCAATGCAATTTAGTCACATATCTTCGCAATCATGATAGAACTAGTAGATGATTCTGACAAAACAAATAAATATATCTCACTCGAACCAGCAACCCAAGATGAATGTTCACCAGCCTGTTTTAAAAAAATGAGTTCTAATGATTATAATATGTTAAAATTTTAAACACGTATTTCTGACGCATCTTTCTACTGAAATGAGAAATGATTCCACGATTGACTAAAACCAGTGGTAAAGAATATTTCATACGATAAACATAAACATTTACCACGGTTAAAATAAAACAGCACGCATCCTCTTATCGCTAAAGTGAACTGTTAATAAAATGAAGATATTTGCATTCAATAAACCAAAAACTTTGTAAAGTTCTGTTCACTTGTTCAATCTAAATGCCCGTACAAAACTCGATTATCAGAATCTCCCATTTCCATAACACTTATTCGATTCATTTCCATGACAAAGGTAAAAAGTGTGTTGCTGGCACATGAAGTCGTCACCTGTATCTCAGTTCATTTTTATCAATTCGTTTGTCCTCCCCTCCCCCATTTTTTTTTTTGAATCCAAATTCGTTGTCACTTTGTTCGAAAGCTTCGATTGCATTATCATTGGAAAAGGATCGTATATTGCAAGGATTGTGCCGGAGTGTCGAGATGTTGTTTATTCGGGGGAAACCCGGCACCATCTTGACACCATCGTTAGGTCCCATTGTTGCGGAAATTTTCTTCCAAGAGCTCAAAGTGTCTCCCCAATATTTTCCCATTCACCGTCATCTCGGGAACATTTACGGGAGGGTTTGTCAAAAACATCGACTAGGATGGAACCCTTCACGCAAAAGGCATCCGCACCGAACCCGGTCTAATCGCCCGAAGGGAAGTTATTGTGTTGTTCTGTTCTATTATCACGACTCGTATAAGTCCTCGAATGTGAGGGATAAAACAAGTGGCACTTTAACAGCATTAAAATAAATTTATAATCATCCTCAGCGCGTGTACGACTGGTGGTGCCTCTTCTTGGAGCTTCAGCTCCCAGCACAGAACGTACCTCCTGTGGTATAGCGTTTCTGGAAAAAAGTTTTAACTCCGTTCAAACCCCCGCTCTGTCATATGAAGGATATTTTATAACTGGGTCGATTTTGATGGCACCAGAGTATATACCGGAAACAAGAAATCCAAAGTGTTTGATTAAGGTGACAGCAGGTGTTTTCAACAACCAGCAATCAACCCATCCCCTTGTGTTAGTATCATTTTCTCATCCCTGTAACGGTTTGCCGGGTCATCAGACTTTTACACTCGATATGACACCTGGAGGAGGAAATGGTCATTTTAGGAGCGAATCCTTAACGATTACTGTTGGCCATCTAATTGAGTTGAACGTTGTTTGAAAAGCTTTCGACGACGGTGACAGCTTGTCAGGATGGCCTTTGGAGTTATGAAGAGTGAAGCATGACAACGCTATGCCGGCACTTTTTCCTTGCACTAACTGGTGCACTGCTGATGGTAATACAGGACGGACTCGATTATCCGGAGTATCATTTTTTTTCACTAATCGAATCCGGAAATAACGGAAAACTTATGTATTTTATTCGCAGTGGTGTAGTCAGACATTATTTAAGAAAAAAAACTTGATTTATACACCTAGCGGTATAGGTGACATTCTGGTATATTATGGAAAAATAGTATTTTTGCCACAATTGTTGAGGCCATGGTTCGATCCAGCCAATTTTCAATATGAAATGGTAAGACAGGATTCCCATTTGAATGCAACTTGTTGGTTGAGAATAGCTGCCAAAAAATAGCTTGATTTTTTACGCGCTTTTTGTACAAAAAATAGTATTTTGGTCATTATTTCTGAACCCAAAGTTTTATCTAGTCAATTTTCAATAGAAAGAGGCTTGAGAATCAAACAATTAGGCAATGATCCGCACATAAAATAAACATTTACAACTCCTTGTAATCTTTTTTTGACGAAGTTTTACCCAACTAATACTTTTGTGTGTTTTATTTTAATTTTATTTATTGTTTTTGGGGCATTAACGACTACAACGATCGCCTCGATGATGATGATGGATATTATACTTTCTTGACGTAATTATTAATTTAACTTCTCTTTGTGTAGTCTACAAGAGTTTGAGCCTCGTGCGCGGAATACAGGTATAAATTATTCTAAATTTAATTTTCGTGTGCCAACTTTTGATATCGACGGAGCGGTATCACAAGTGTTGGTGCCTGTATTGTCAAAAATCATGAATACTATAGATACATATGAGTTGTTGAGCGAAAATTGACTTGATACGCGATTCCTGGTGAAACTTTTGAAATCTGTGCGAGAGGTATAACAAGTTTTGCATTTTCATAGAACTGTATGTATCACTACTGATGCAATCTTGCTATTGCGGTTTTGGAAAGATAAGTTTTTTAAATTTATATTTTTTGCTGTATAGTGATGTAAAATAGTAAAATTTATATCTGTGATAAGAAATCGGATCGTTTTTTTTTTTGGAAATCCGATTAAACGCATATCAATTAATTATCTTTAAGATAACTCATCTAGCTCAAACCCTTGTAGGGGTATGTGGCGGGACCATCATCATCATCATCTCTACTTGGTGACAGTCGTGTTTCCTTTTGTTGCCTCCCGTGCAAATTCATAAGAACTTCCGTGTAGCTTCAACTATATTTCCGTTGGAAACTCAAATCCACTGAAATTCCGAAAAAAAAATTCCTTTAAAATGCAGATAAATTGTAAGTGGATTTTTTTTTTAATTACATGAAATTCAGACGGATGGGACGAGGGAGGGGGGTTGGAAATGATCGATTTTTGCGATTGATATAAAGGACAAATCTGAAAATTTAGTCTAAATTGCAACTGCTTCGTTGACAATCGATCAATTAATTGCATGCAAGAAACAAGCGAGAAAACGGACTTCCATGGAAAACTTCTATATATAGAACACCCCTACTTCAGTCCCTCTCATTCCTGCTACGCTCATGTTTTTTTCAATAGTCATGTTATGTTTGAATATAACAGTAATATATTCATTTGAACTCATGAATTTGATATACAAGCTTTGAATTTGAATTTTATTATACAAAACAACCTCTTTTTTCAATCCTCCTCCAGTAACCTAGATACGTCCCATATTGTCAAAAAAAAAATCAAAGTGTATATTATAATATTGAAATTGATTTTTTTTTTGAGATCGATGAAAAAAAATACTCCGGATAATCGAGTCTAAAATTCCGCATAATCGAATCCCGGATAGTCGAGTCCGTTCTATGAATAAAGTTCGTCTAAAATCAACATTCTCAATCATTAACAGTACATAATCGAACTCAGAATAGCGCTTGAAAATTTCGATGGAGTATTTTCCACTTCCTAGTTGTTGCACTTTGGTAATAATATCTTAAATTAACCTCCTATCTAAAAGTAATGGTGGTCCTGAAAAAAAAACGATTTATTTCCACTTATATGCCTTACTAACAGCAACCACTCGACCACCATCCGATCATTCGGCGGTACGGATACTGTCGATTGCCAGATCTGCCGACTATTTTGATTGAACCCCAGAGAAATGCTGATTTATACACGGACGTAAATGATGGGCTGCTGCTGCCACGACCGCCACCAACACAGTACCGAAAAATTTTCTACTGCACCACCTACGCTGCGACGTGCGACAGCCGGTGTCGCTAGGACAGCTTCTAGACGCCCTGGTCCGCTATCCATGAAATCCTGAGTTGAAGATTGGCAGTAGTTGTTCCGGAATGAAAAGAGAAGCGGCATCCTCCGCAGATGCCGACTTTTCATTAGGTTGCCATTGGATGCTTTGAACCGAAGCTGACGCAGCAGGGTTGCCTTTTTAAAAAAGCAGTTCCGGAAAATTTTAGGCTATCAGCGCCGGTGGCTAAACTTGTTTAGATTTACTCTTCGTCGATGACTTCTTCCGAATCAGGATAAACTTCGCACGTTTTGGGCAGTTCCTGGCCGACATGGCAATAGTTCATGCACTGAGTGACATCTCGGTGCACTGTTCGATACACCTATACCTGGCGTATTGAAGGCTCCATAATCGTCGGTCTTCGGCGATGTTCCTCCAGTTTCCCCGAACGTTTAGGGTCTACATGTCCGATTCCACCGCGTGCAGCCAACGTGTTCGTGGCCTTCCACGAAGTCGCCGGCCTCTATCTGGTTCTCTATTGAATATTGTTTTCGCTATTTTTTCTTCCGACATTCGCACTAAGTAACCAGCCCACTGAAGCCTGCAGTGTTTCATACGATTCACAATATTTTATTCTTTGTATACAGCCCCTGATTCATGCATCTGCGCACACATCATTTTCTAGTTTCCCTCCGAGTATTGTACGCATCACTTTTCGCACAGAAAGCACAGAACGCTATCTAGTCCGCCTCTTTTAATGTCCATGCTTCATGCCCCAGACAACCACACATCGCATAAGAATGCACGATCAAAATCGTTTACCGATCCAAGTTTCATCAGATTCGCATTGTTGTGCAAAGCTCATCAGTTTATTTATAAATTTTCCCTCACAGTAGGCTATTTTACGAGTTTATTCCAGCTTCATTTGTTGACATCGCATATTCCTGCAATCAAACTCACATGAAATCGGATTATCTGTCAAACAGAGTTTGTTATCACAAACTACATCGCAATGCATAACGAACAAACTCGCATAAAAATCGTGCACATCGCATACACTTCCGTGCAACGTCGGATAAGAAATACACTTATATCGCCTCCACTTTTGTACGTAAAAAGTGTTTTCGCGACTGGTAAGCGATGAAATTTATGCATAGGCATCGCATAACAGAAAAACAATTCTATTATGCATGCATTCTGGTTGTCTGGGTGTCCATAAAGGACCACCGGTAGAATAGAGTTTTGTATAGAGCAAATTTCGTTTCCATCTGCATGTTGCGTGACCTGAGCTGGTTACGTTATCCGTAAAAGGCCCTATTCGCAGCAGCAATACGTCTTTTAACTTTACGGAAAACATCAATGTCTCATGTCACAAGCGTTCCAAGGCAAACAAATTCTTCAACAACTTCAAACACATCCCCATCAAGCACTACATTAGCACCAACACCACTAGGTCTTCCTCTATCTCAACCTGCCACCATGTACTTTGTCTTGGTAGAGTTAATGATTAAGCCTATCCTCGTCGTCTTTCTCTTTAGTGGGACAAAAGCCTCCACTACTGCTCTGCGATCGATTCCTATGAGGTCGATGTCGTCCGCAAAGCCCAGGAGCATATGCGTCCGTGTGATGATAGTACCGTTCCTCGGCACGCCAGATCTCCCAATAGCGCCCTCGAGCGCAATGTTGAACACTAAATCGGGACTGATTTGCGATTTGGGCGTAACTTATTTTGTAAACAAACATTGCTTTAGGAATTCCGAAGAATGCAAGCGATTTCATCCTAAACTAGTTCCCTTATCTGGTAGAGGAAAGCTTAATCTATCGGATCCATACCGTGGTTTCCTCATGAAATGCTTGTTTTAGCAGGAATTCGCCTTCCAATGTTTGTTTACAAAATAAGTTACGCCCAAATCGCAAAGCGGTCCCGAAATTCGAAAATGCATCACCCTGCTTAAATCCGTCTAAGGTCACAAACGAGGTTGAAATTTCGTCTGCAATACGAATAGTTGATTTCAAGCCATCCAGCGTTGCACGTATCAGTCTGATCAGTTTCGCCGGAAAACCATGTTCGGACATTATCTGCCACAGCTCTTTTCTTTTTACTGAATCTTATGCTCAATGAACAGATGATTAGATGCAAGTTGTACTCCCGGAATTTATCAAGGATCATTCGCAGGCTAAACATCTGATCCGTCGTTGATCGGCGCTCATGAAAACCTGCCTGGTATTCACCGACGAGGGACTCCTCAAGTGGTCTCAGTTTGTTGAACCAGATTCACGACAGGTTTTTGTACGCCGATTTCAGAAGGGTGATACCCTCTGCAATTGTCACACTCTAGTCTGTGCCCTTCCAACCAGCCGACAGGCAGTTCTTCATCTTACCATATTTTCTGGACAATGTAGCTGCTCACATCCGTGTTTGAGAAGCTCGACCTTCCCAGTAGCTTTACTGCTTTTCAGCTCGTTTAGAGCCTTCTTTACCTCGTCTAACGTTGGTGGTTCCAAAGCTTGACCGTCGCCGACTATGTCCATCCTGCTCCTTAATACACCTTCATTTTCACAGTTCAACAAATCTTCGAAGTGCTCCTCCCACCTGGCTTATCTGTCAGCAAATTACCTCCTCTCTGTCATTGCACATGGCGTAGTATTATGCCGCAGGCCATTGACAGTTGCATAAAACCTCCGCATATCGTTTCATTCCATGTTCTCATGCGCTTCAGCTATCACACTCTCTACGTGTTGCCTTTTTTCTGCGGTGGATTCGTTTCTCTACTGCACTTGCTACACTGTACCGCTTTCTGTTGGAACGGGTACGAGCCACTAGCATTCGACTTCTAGCAACATTTTTCTCGACCGTCACTCGTTGGCACTCCTAATCAAACCAACCATTTCGTTGGCGTAGCTGTGCAGTGCCTAACACTTCCTGTGCTGTTGTAGTCACAGCTTTGTGGATCTGTTGACGTCGCCAGATCCGGTGGCATCTCCTATCCGCTCGTCCAGCTTCTGCCTGGTGGTACTGTTCAGCAACTCCTTCAACTGACAAGCGTTGGATATTGAAACGCATAGTTCTGTTGTTTTGTGAATTCGCGTCAATGTTCGGAGCACTGAAGGACTTTACATCTATAACAGTCGAGAAATATTGTCCGTCGATCAGCACGCGGTCTATCTGTGAGTAAGTGTCTCCACTCGGATGTTGCAAGGTGTGCTTGGGGATATTCTTACGTGCGAAGTAGGTACTGCTGATTGCCATCCCTCTAGCAGCAGCAAAGGTTATAAGTCGCAACCCATTATCGTTGTTGGAATGAAGGCTTTCCGTACCAATGACAGGGCGAAAGAAACTTTTACTTCCGATCTGCGCATTTGCATCCCCGATGACAATCTTTACATCGTGTGTCGGCCATAGGCCTTATCAAGGCTCTCATGGAACTCCTCCTTCACGTTATCAGGCTTATCGTTCGTTGGGGCATAGATGCTGATCAGGCTACGGTTGAAGAATTTGCACTTCATCATCAACACGCAAATGCGGTCGCTTATCGGTTTCCACCGGATAACAAGATTCATCTGCTTCCCGATCACTATGAAGCCAACTCCTCGTTCGGCTCTGTCACCGCCGCTATAGTAGAAGTGTTCGCTATGGGATCTACCGCCCGGAATTCATGTTCTCCAATTCTGTCTGATTGCTGCAACACTCACGCCGACCTTTTGCAGCTCACGAGCCAGGAGCCCAACACGTGCGGGTTCATTCAAAGTTCTCACGTACGCAAAGTACCAATGGCACGCTTTACCCAGCATTTACCGTGCCTTTTTTTTCACACACTAACTCTTATTTCGGATTGTTCGATTTTTGTTACTGAAATATGCCCAATTCTAACTCATTACTCGACGTTACACTTGAATGTAACGCAGGAAACTCCGAACATGATGCAGAATCAGATGAGCGTTGTGAAGCAAAATCGATTTTTTTAACCACTCTAGTAAACTGATACGACTCGCGTCATGATTTGACGTTTGTTTTTAGAATCAGCACTCATACACGGAAGAAATAAACTACCCAATGTGAGTTCAATTCACCCAACCTCGAACATCCGTACAGGAAGCCAAAATTGAGTAAATGGGGTCGAAGTAGTTTTCCTTTACTCCCATGTTAAAAAAGTACCCAACGGAAAATTTATTTACCCAAATGGAGGTTTATTTCACTCAATTTCGACCTCAGGTAATAAAACTCAAAATTGGCTTCCCGTATTGAACTGGCGTCGTTGGATTGTTTCGCGCTTTTGTTTTTGACAACAGAAGACAGAGTGGATGAAAAAGTATAGAAAAAATAACTCAAAGTAAGTTTAAAGAAACTCAACGCTGGGTACTTTTTTTCTTCCGTGTACGACGTGTACACACGGAAAATCAAATTTATTTGGGAGTATTGAGCGTGAGAATAAAAAACGACTGTATGAAAATTTTTCCCACACTACTCGTATAGGGTGCAAAAAGCGTAATAAAGGTATAGGTACTTCCGATAGATACACCGTGGTAAATTTATTACGAATAGGTTGGCTTAGTTCGACAGATGTCAACGCACCCGTGTAGTGGGTTTTTTCTATTATCCAATTTTTCGGCGTGAAAAACTAAATTCAGCAACGTGGAGCTATCCGCGTACGAAGCGCCACCGACTCTTCGACCGGCGTCGGGGTACGTTAATACGTGTCGCCGGCGCAAAGGTCTACTTCAGTTAGCATTGTGAGTAAAGGTGTAGGATTGCCAATCCGGAGAGGGTGAGTTCGATTCTCAGTCCAGCTGTTTTCCAATAGAAAACATTCTCGGTTCCCTGGGCATATTATACCTACTGTACTTGTCACACAAGATATATACTCATGCAATTGGGGAGCATAGATAAGCTTTAATTTAATATTTGTAGGAATTCTAATATGAAGTTGAAAAGTCGGCCAGGTCCCAGTTGGGAAGAAGAGAACACATTCCACGTCGAATGCAATCTCTTGCTAGCGAAAAATGCTAGGATATGTTACCAAAAAGTGTGTCTCACATCTTTCTACACGTTACACATACTGACATCAACATACGTCGAGCAGAGTTGATTGGTAAGTCATTTTATGGATCTCCGGACCTTCTAACAAAAGAGTGGTTTTGGTGTGATCCTGTAGCCTTTACATACGCATAGTGTATAAGAAAGACATAAACATCAAATTTGCTACAGTTTCCTAATGGAGAGTATATTGTGCCCAAGTATACATGCCGGATACAAAATTCCTGTATTTCTCAAACCTTTTTTGCTTCTCTGAATATGCTGCTCCAAGCATAAATAACCTGTCTATCTGTTATCATAAATCAACTGCTCCACCAACTACTGCTGGCTGTCAATTCAAACACCACCACAATCAAATATCTCGACCGAAATCAAAATGAAAAGTTTCAGCAAACAAAAACGGAGTTCGCTCTCTAGCTCACACCGCAAAACGAATCCACTGCCGCACTGCTACCGGAAATTATGGCCCTGGGTTTACGGTTGCAATTGCAGCTGCCTAATCGAATAAACCCGAATTGTGGCAGATGAGCACATCCATCAATCGACTCCCCTCTCGTCGTCTGTCGGTCCCGACCCGTTACAAAGTTCAACAAACATCCCAGGAGTGTCACCAATTCTCCAACGGACAGGTACCGGAGCTTCGCCATGGATGCACCTAGAAGATAAATAAAACCGATAGCAGTCAGTAGCGCGGCGGTGATCTCCCGACCAGAATAACTACTGAAACGAACCCCCAGCACCATGCACCGGGACGTGCATCGTGCGCCACGGAAAAGATCCAATTATTTAGGTACACACAACATGCCCTCACATAACTGAACTCCCGGGGATGGGCTTCCCCGGACGTCGTGTCACTTCCGTGTCACGATACCCGAAACCATTCATGTCAACGTCAAGTCAATGTCCACACAATTCATCAGAGGATATTGAATTTCGACTGCCCGTCGCACATGGGTCCTGTCAGGTGCAGTCGATGCTACGCGATGATGGTTCACAAGTGGGTAAATCAATAAATCCGCTGGAACTTCACCCGTAGCGGTTTTCTGCACCACTGTTAGACTGCCATAGATGTGAATTCCATGTTGAGTCATGAGAATAAAGCTATCTTTTGCGTTGAATTCTGTCTGCGTCGGAAATAGTGTGAACATCATGAGCGTTATTAGTACACTTCGAAATTGATTCGAAAAATAATCCAATTAATTCACAATTTTCTGAAACAGCATTTTCCTAAATTACGGTTCTATGTTTTCAAAGTGTTTTAAACTCTTGATTTATATCTATTTACGTTTTTCTATAAGATATTTCGAAATATGACTACAAACTGTAAACCCTTTTATAGTGCTCGCTCATCTCCCGCTATTGCCGTTTTCAGCATGGAATTTCTTAGCAGGACCGATGGACCTGACCTAATGTAATGAATTCGTGCAGCTAAATGTACAATTCCCGTCTAGCAAAAGGAGGAATTTGAAATGAATAACGTTTAGTTGGCTGCTTAGAAGAGAGTATTAACTTAATGAATAGATAATGATTCCGCAAGACGCGTTGGTTCACACAGTCATGGAATGTAAAGAAACATCGCTCAGTATAATTTAACATTCCAAATTATACACTTTTGCATCTGTCCGACAACCGCAATATACGGTATAACAATGTTTGCTTTTATTTTGTTTGGAAAATTAATTCTACCGCCAACTTTAACAGTAAATAATGCAAGAAACTAAGGAAGCTAGAATTGCTGGTTACGATGTAACTTTTTTTTTTACTTTTTACTATAATACTGACCAAGTAATCATTATTACCAAGTCCGGAGTGGCCTGTACGTCGCCTAACATGAAGTCTACGGAAGGTCCGTAAATTGTCCTTCAGCTGATCAATCCACCTTGCTCGCTGTGCACCTCGCCTTCTTGTGCCGTCTGATGGTTGTCGAGAACCATTTTCACCGTATTACTATCCGACATTCTGGCTACGTGCCCGACCCATCACAGTTGTCTGATTTTCGCGGTGTGAACGATGGATGGTTTTCTCAAAAGCTTATGCGACTCGTGGTTCATTCGCCTCCTCCATGTACTGTCCGCCATCTGCACCCCACCATAGATGGTAAGCAGCAACTTAAAGTACGCATTGGTTCTCCTCGACCATAGAATTTTATTCGAGCGTCTTATTAAGTCCAAAGTATGTACGGTTTCCAGCCACGATGCATCTCCGAATTTCACCACTGGTATTATTTTTGGCAGTCAGCAGTGAGCCCAAGCGAGTGGCTCGTATTGTATTCTCTTGAAGATGACTGTTGATGTTGATGACTAGTCCAACAAGGTTATCTCCGCTTATTAGTCTGATTGAGGCTACCTTCATCTTATATTTTTTTATTCGATTTTTTTCAATTAAAATTTTCTAAATTCTATAATATAATATTCAACATGATTATTTTATCATTATAGGACGTCTCTAGGCTGTGGGAATGGGGTGAAAAACTGCTGTATTGTATATTAAAAATATATTATAGGCTTGTATATTAAATTCATGAATTCTAATTATTATGTTATTGTTTTCCGTGGAAATACCCGGAGAAATTCCCGGAGGAACCTCCGGAGGAATTCCCGGAGGAACTTCCGGAGGAGTTCCCGGAGGAACTTCCGGAGGAATTCCCGGAGGAACTTCCGGAGGAATTCCCGGAGGAACTTCCGGAGGAATTCCCGGAGGAACTTCCGGAGGAATTCCCGGAGGAACTTCCGGAGGAATTCCCGGAGGAACTTCCGGAGGAATTCCGAGAGCAACTTCCGGAGGAATTCCTGAGGAACTTCCGGAGGAATTCCCGGAGGAACTTCCGGAGGAATTCCCGGAGGAACTTCCGGAGGAATTCCCGGAGGAACTTCCGGAGGAATTCCCGGAGGAACTTCCGGAGGAATTCCCGGAGGAACTTCCGGAGGAATTCTGGGAGGAACTTCCGGAGGAATTCCCGGGGAACTTCTGGAGGAACTTCCGGAGGAACTTCCGGAGGAATTCCCGGAGGAACTTCCGAGGAATTCCTGAGGAACTTCCGGAGGAATTCGGAGGAACTTCCGGAGGAATTCCCGGAGGAACTTCCGGAGGAATTCGGAGGAACTTCCGGAGGAATTCGGAGGAACTTCGGAGGAATTCCGGAGGAACTTCCGGAGGAATTCCGGAGGAACTTCCGGAGGAATTCCCGGAGGAACTTCCGGAGGAATTCCTGAGGAACTTCCGGAGGAATTCCCGGAGGAACTTCCGGAGGAATTCCCGGAGGAACTTCCGGAGGAATTCCGGAGGAACTTCCGGAGGAATTCCGGAGGAACTTCCGGAGGAATTCCCGGAGGAACTTCCGGAGGAATTCCCGGAGGAACTTCCGGAGGAATTCGGAGGAACTTCCGGAGGAATTCCCGGAGGAACTTCGGAGGAATTCCCGGAGGAACTTCCGGAGGAATTCCCGGAGGAACTTCCGGAGGAATTCCCGGAGGAACTTCCGGAGGAATTCCGGAGGAACTTCCGGAGGAATTCGGAGGAACTTCCGGAGGAATTCCCGGAGGAACTTCCGGAGGAATTCTGGAGGAACTTCCGGAGGAATTCCCGGAGGAACTTCCGGAGGAATTCCCGGAGGAACTTCCGAGGAATTCCTGGAGGAACTTCCGGAGGAATTCCCGGAGGAACTTCCGGAGGAATTCCGGAGGAACTTCCGGAGGAATTCCCGGAGGAACTTCCGGAGGAATTCCGGAGGAACTTCCGGAGGAATTCCCGGAGGAACTTCCGGAGGAATTCCGGAGGAACTTCCGGAGGAATTCGGAGGAACTTCCGGAGGAATTCCCGGAGGAACTTCCGGAGGATTCCGGAGGAACTTCCGGAGGAATTCCCGGAGGAACTTCCGGAGGAATTCCCGGAGGAACTTACGGAGGAATTCCTGGAGGAACATTTAGAGGAATTCCCGGAGAAACTTCCGAAGGAATTCCTGGAGGAACTTCCGAAAGAATTCCCGGAGGAAATCACGGAGGAATTTCCGGAGGAATTCCAGGAGGAACTTCCGGAGGAATTCCAGAAGGAACTTCCGGAGGAATTCCAGGAGGAACTTCCGGAGGAATTCCCGGAGAAACTTCCGGAGTAATTCCCGGAGAAACTTCCGGAGGAATTCCTGGAGGAACTTCCGGAGGAAATCCTGGAGGAACTTCCGGAGGAAATCCGGGAGGAATTTCTGGAGGAATTCCCGGAGGAACTTCCGGAGGAATTCCCGGAGGAACTTCCGGAGGAATTCCGGAGAAACTTCCGGAGGAATTCCCGGAGGAACTTCCGGAGGAATTCCGGAGGAACTTCCGGAGGAATTCCTGGAGGAACTTCCGGAGGAATTCCTGGAGGAACTTCCGGAGGAATTCCCGGAGGAACTTCGGAGGAATTCCGGAGGAACTTCCGGAGGAATTCCGGAGGAACTTCCGGAGGAATTCCCGGAGGAACTTCCGGAGGAATTCCCGGAGGAACTTCCGGAGGAATTCCCGGAGGAACTTCCGGAGGAATTCCCGGAGGAACTTCCGGAGGAATTCCCGGAGGAACTTCCGGAGGAATTCCCGGAGGAACTTCCGGAGGAAGTCCAGGAGGAACTTCCGGAGGAATTGCCGGAGGAACTTCCGGAGGAATTCCCGGAGGAACTTCCGGAGGAATTCCCGGAGGAACTTCCGGAGGAATTCCCGGAGGAACTTCCGGAGGAATTCCCGGAGGAACTATAGCAGTTATCTGGAACGCATTCTTGGACATATTTACACTGCTACAATACAGAAAGGAAAATGAAACTTGGATTATAACTGAGAAATATTCAGCCAAAGTTAGCATTATACTCCACGCCACATATAAGCCAACCGCGAAGCATCCGTTTCATTCCCAACAATAGTAAAGGAAGTTACAAAGAAACTAAGTTTCTTAAGATACGACAAACCAGTTGCAAACTCTTAATCCCTGAATGAAACCCGGCCTGACCTTGAATGATAATTCTTCTACAATTCTTTATAAGGCATTGGATTAAAACTCAAACTTAGCCCAACAAAGCAAAACCAAGTTGAAGGTGGCTCGGTTCGGCTCCTGGTCCGGTCTTTAAAATTTCTCGGTCATCGTGTTAGCCTCACGGGATATGAATGTAAAAACTGTGCAAGTGTTCAATGAGCACTAGGTAGCGAGGCAGGAATGTGCCAGTAAAAAATGTAATTCTAATATAGAGAAGAAGAATCAGAAGATCTGTCTGTCTGTCTGAATCAGCATCCTCGGGCTGAAAAATCTAAAAAAAAGACAAAAAGTATGTAAAATTCGTAAGTTAATGAATAACAAAAAAGTGAGTATACATTTTTTTTTTCTTCATTATCGTGTTTGTTTTTAATTCTTGATTAGCATTCGTACATTAACTACGCAAGCACTTATGGGAGGGAGAAGGGAGGGTGCTTCCATTTTCTTAGCTCCATATAAATAGAAAAAAAAATGTGTATGGAAACACTCTGTATGAAAAGAGGGGGAGTTGAAAACCCAAAAAAATGCTTACGTAATTAGTGTACGGACCCTTAAGTTCAACATTCGACTTTTTTTTCGAATAAAAGTTTTTCCTCCTTAAGATTGGTAGGGTTGGAATGAAAAGTAACGTCTTCGTGTTGCCATACAACGCGTTTTGATATATAACCAATGTGCAAAGAATGTTTCCCATCCGACGGCACGTCAGACCTAGGATCCTAGACCAAACAAGAATCGCACTCCATCCCCGAACTTGAAACCTAAACCTCGTCCTTATTGAGTTGGATCGTAAAATGCACCCGGGAGAATTGCCCCAGTTTCCATCGTGCACTGATTACCTATCTTAATTAACATGTTCGCTGGTGAATGCACCGCGTCCTCAATCCAGAACAAGCGAAACCATCCATCAAGGTCGAGTGGTAAAATCCCATCATCAGCAGTCCCACCCAGACTGAACCACACCGATGATGATGGTCCCAGAGACCGAGGCAAAAGATGGACCCACTTGACCCTGCTTGAGAATTCACAGCTGAAATCACACCGCTGGTGGTGCTTATGTCGCATTGTCACAGTGTGCCTGGTGGACAATGTATGGAAAATAAATAGGGGGAATGACAGCTTTGGCAGTTTTTGTTCTATTATTGTCAGGGGTTTTTTTTATGACTGATTATGCTCAAATTTGGCCTAAACATTCTTTGTACATCAAAGAATATTGTGGCCGAATTTCATAAAATTTGGTCGACAAAAACCCCCCTGACAATTATAGAACAAAACTTGCCAAAGAAACTAAATATCAAGAAATGTCAAAACATGTCATGATAGAAGCATGCATTTCATCCTTTGCGTTTCTAAAAATAATGAGTGGGGCAGATATGTAACCATTGCGTAGACTTGGCGACTTGCAAAGGGCATCCATGAACCAAACGGAATGGAGAAATCTTTTGTGTATCGCACAGTCCACTCCGGCCTTAGACCGAAGAAGTAATCATTATAAGTGAAGCATTCTATGCCATTTTCAATCTACAAAGGTCTTAAGGTATTAAATTTAGTTACTGTCTACTAAACCATGCATTTGATCTAATTCTCTAGGAACTGTGGAAAACAATCACACTATTAATAGTTTACCTAACGAGGAACACCGTGATCAAAGCACAGTTCGGTCCGTCCATCACTGTTGTGCGAAGCGGTGTTCCGTGTAGACTTGTAATTTCCATTACAAGTGCCGGTGATAAGTAGCGTCCCATGGCGCGCGGAAAACCCATCGAAAATGGCGACAATTTTCCCCGGAGTTTTGTCTCGTTCGGATTTCTCGGTCTACTTTGAAACTGTGCGATATCTCATTTGAATACAGTCATCATCAGCGTGAGAAATAACACATAAAAAAATCGACAGAATAAGCAAGCACTCGAAACGCTTTTATTGGAAACTGAATTTTTCATTTCGGAAACACTGGCATTCGGTAGTGGAGCTGGTGTATTGCGATTCGCGCCATCCCTGTCTCGGTTGGCTGCCATTGTAGCTGTTGAGTGTCCTTCGCCCATTGTCACCGATGAGGATTTCTTCGCTGCTGATTGCAATGGTGTTAAGAGTTTCGCTGGCGCGGTGTTGAGCGGATTTCAAGTGGAAGCCTCCAAATTAAATTATTCATGGGAAAAGATTAAAATACAATTTTCGATTTGCATTTGAAGTCTATGGTTGCCGCGAGGAGTGAGAGAGCTGGAGGAACAGAACAAATGCATTTCGCCATTCGTCCTATGTTCATCTGGTTGAATACGAATTGAGGGTGACAACCAGTTTTTAGTATGAATATTCTATGTAATATTATGAATCTTAAAAATTGTTTTCCTGCTTGGAGCTTATGTTATGTTTAAAATGAGTCATCAATGTTGATACAGGTAGGTACTGATGTAGGTGCGCAATCGCGGCCTTACTCAAATTCTTCATAGCTGCCACAAATGACAAATGAAGACAAAAAATTAACGACGAAGAAAGGACCATTATTCCATTATTTTCTATTGGAAATTGACCAGATCGAACCCTGAGATGGAAAGTTATGGTCAAAACACATTTTTACGCAAACGCTCATATGCCAAGGATAAAAATGTCAAATAATTCCACGATTGTTCAAGCCCACTGCAATATTGTTCCCTTTTATTAATTTAACAATAATCCAAAATAAGCATTCCATAAAAAATATTCTTTGTTACGTCTCCAAAACCAATGCAAAAATGACAAATTACTTTTTTGTGTTTAATTAAAATACCTCAAGTTCAAAGAGAACACAAATTCATCATTGTCCCCAATTTCGATCCCGTCAAACATCAGACAGGCAGTTTGCTCCCCATACCACGCCAGGCATGGAACGCTCCCTCGTGCTCCACATACTGACTGATGAGCAGAGAGTACTAGTTTGTTGCTTCATCCACGTAGGAGAGACGAATGCAATCCATGTGGCTTAAACCGTACCATTTAATATGCAATATTTTAACGCCCCTCTCCACCAGGATTTTTCTTTTCCTACTTCTGATTTCTGCTGCATTTTTTTTACTTTGCCACAGTAGTAAAACATGCAGTGCTGTTCGGAATAGCACACGTCATTGGCATTATATCCTCCAATTGGGTCATTGTCTGCTCTCAATGCTTCCGCAGTCCAATATTCCTAGGTTTCCTTAAACAGATTAATGACTACAATGAATTTCTATGACGAGTCGATGCAATTTCCAGTCTAGTTTTTTTTCATAATTCGAACCCATCCACGCTTTGTAGCGGTTTTCTTTGTAGCAGCACGCCTTATCACTGCCCCACGAAGCAGCCCCACGTATTGGTGGGGATGTGAAACATATTTTACCCACTGTCAAAAGTGTCGTACAACATCCAGACAACTCTTTTTCGAAATGCATCTCCTCACGCTAGTCGCACTTACTGCTGCAGCCGGGTGCTTCTAGCTGTCACATTAGGCAGAGTGTTTTTTCCCTGCTATATCCACGCTCCAATTTATTCGGAAAAATGTATGCATAATCGTGGATGGCAGCAGAGGAAAAATTGTGTGCAGTCCTTAGTTATTACTCGAAGAATGCGAATGGGCACAGATGTAGGATAAGGCAAATGTGACAAACTGACGCATGATCTAATTTCAGAAGCCGCTGGAGTTGGAAAATTTGTTGGTGTAGTCAATGCATGCAAAAACATGAGAAAACTAATACAGCTCGTGAGTAGCAACGTATATTAGATTTTCTTAGTTTTTTTGGTTGCATGAGTCACTCCTTTAAAGCACCTTTACTGGAAGCTCTCACTTAGAAAACTCATCAAATGTTGAACAAGTATCTCACTTGTTCTAGATAACTTCGATAAAATGCTTGAACTGACTTGTCGTTCAAGATTCCTGAGCGTTTATTTCAACTACACTGCCCATAAATTCGTAGCAGTCTCATGTTTGCATGATTTCCTATCTACATGGGACTGTTATGAATTTATGGACAGTACATATCATCAGATCTTTGTCTTCGGTGTTATAATCCTTACATAGTATTGAGTACAATCTTTCCATGAAACATGCTATTCTCAAGGAATACTAAATCATCTTCGACAAATATTTCACTGATGGCTCTCGCATCAACGGATCCACAGGCTTCGGTGTTTTCAATGTAACTTCAACCCCCTTCCGAAAACTCCAGCAACCGTGTTTGGTTTATGTTGCTGAGCTGGCAGCAATTAACTTCGCTTTGGGAGCAATTTCGAATCAGCCCGTAGACCATTATTTCATCTTCTCGGATAGTCTTAGTTCTATCGAGGCACTCCGGTCGATGAAACCTGTTAACCTTCCTAGTGCATTGGGGTCCACTTCGACCCAAGCACACCCAAAACACCGCTGTAACTTTGTAACGCAACGAGATAAAAATCTGAAAAATTCTGACTTTCCTAACTTTTGGAAACAAAGATTCCCTGAGAAAATTAGCTTCCAGCGACATCTAAGAGAGGCGCCACATAAAAAAGTGACACATTATTGGGGTCCATTTGGACCCAAGATTTCATCACGATAACAAAAACTCAAATTTCAACCGATTTTCGATCTTCACGAAAGCTGTAGGTTCCAATAACAAGCCCATGGGGTGATTCATCCAAATTGGCCCTTCTAGTCCCCGGGGAACCTGTACTAAAGAGGTACTGTTTGAGCTTCTCAATTTGGCACCAAATTTTCGTGTTATGAAACATAAAGGTGCTTGCAAGAATGTGCTCTGATGATCCCAATTGTATTTGCTATATTGTACAGGGGTTAGGCAAAATGATTGAGATAGGCAAAATTTGGCCCAAATTCAAATCCTTATAACTTTTTGAAAAATTGATGAAATTGGACAAAACCGGAAGCATTCGATGGCAAATTTAGTCAAGATTTAGGAACATGCACGGTCACGAATACTGGCCACCGGACACCGGAGATGTTCCGGATTTTTGAAGGCCATGTCAAAAACACATTTTTTCAGCCGCTTGTATTTTTGTGTGGTTTGAATTTACATCGATAAACACTATTTTCCTAGAAACTAGATCTTATTGAAAATTGAATGCGGGTGGTTGCGTTAAGATCCGTTAAAAAACATCCGAGATATGGCCATTTCAGTAAACCTGGTTCCGGATACTATGGTCAATTATGTATATCCTTCCAATCACGTATATATTATCCGGTACCATATCATTATTGGTATCAAACTTCAAGATTTTTCATGGAGATGGTTCAGGAAGCATATTCAGGACGATCAGTTACCCTGACCGCTCTGTAGTAGGTTCAAGGTGCCCCGGGGGAAGTGGCCAATTTGAAAAACGTTCAGAACCCTATCAATATGAATATCAAACTTCAAGATTTTTCGAGGTGATACTTTTGAATGCCTCTATGGCCACGAAATTTGGATGTTGCTGGCAAAGGACCAACGCGCCCTTGGAGTTTCCGAATGGAAGGTGTTGCGGACCATCTATGGTGAGGTGCAGATGGAAGACAATGGAGGTGGTGGTGGAGGTCAATGAACCACGAGTTGTAACTGTTAGGAGAACTACCCACACGGTACAATTTTGGCGGTTACGGTGGGCCGGGCAAGAAGCCAGAATGTCAGACGTTAACCCGATTGAGATGATGCTTCGATAATAATCCGACCGGTACAAGAAGAAGAGGCGTGCAGCGGTCACGGTGGATCGACCAAGTGGAACGCGACCTGCGGATCTTTCGCAAAAATGAAAAACAGACGTCATATTCAGGATTTGTCATCATATCAACAAATACCTTGTCTTCCAAAATAATTTGATAATCGGCAGGCTTCACTTTGCCCTTAAGTGCCATAATAGGACCATGGCCATGTACCCCATAGCACCCACACAATTGCTAAGTCATGCTTGCGATCTGCTGCCATTGATGGCAGGCCATCTTACACTTGGTCGATCCACCGTGACCGCATCGCGCCTCTTCTTCTTGTACCGGTCGGATCATTATCGAGCACCATCTCAATCGGGTTGTCGTCTGACATTCTGGCTATCCAGTCAACATTTTGGTACCTATATCTGATGATATAGGTTATTATATAAGAACCAACATAATCGTATATAATGCACAGATTGGCTATATACGTACCAAAGTGGAGGCGATATAGGTTCAAACGAGTTTTACTTTACGATTTTTCCCGACATCATGAGAACAGTATTACGATTATACATAAAAATATGAAAAATAAAAAAAATCTTACCAGCACTGAGTCTCGAACGTGCGATCTTTGGATTTGCAGGCGGTTACTCCACCACTGCACCATACTGCACATCTTGAAGTAAGTCGGATTTATGTCCAACATAAACTACACAATTTATATCTTCACAACTGCTTGAAACTTCTACAAGCCATTTGGACTGAAGTGGTTTCGAATGTTTTACGATTCACATAGACATTCATTCGCACTGATATAGGATATTGCAAAGAGTATAAGTCATTACGAGCTTTTATTCACGCAATTACGATTGATTTTCACTACGGTAAAAATTATCGTATACGATGCATTCAATACAACATCTTTCGACAATAATCTGACAAAGTTTGATATACAATGCGATTCAGATTTTTGATGGACACACATGCGACTTTATTTGCTGTTTGTTATACGATATGTGGTTTACTGGGTACATGCCCGACCCACCGTAACCGCCAAAATTGTACCGTGTGGTAGTTCTCCTAACAGTTACAACTCGTGATTCATTGGCCTCCACCACCACCTCCATTGGCTTCCATCTGCACCCCACCATAAATAGTCCGCAACTCCTTCCATTCGGAAGCTCCAAGGGCGCGTTGGTCCTTCGCCAGCAACATCCAACTTTCGTGGCCATAGAGGCCGACCAGTCTAATGAGCGTTTTGTAGATGGTCAACTTCGTGCGGCGGCGAACTCTATTCGACAGGAGAGTTCAAAAGCATCTCCATGAAACACATTGAACTTTGATAATGAGTATGGAGTATTTGATATGGTTTCGAACATTTTGAAAATTGGTCACTTTCCCAAGACACCTGGAACCTACTACATAGTGGTCATGACAGCTGCTGGTTCTAAAATGCATTTAGAAGTATCACCTTAAAAAAATTTGAAGTTTGATACCCATATTGATAGGGTTCTGAACGTTTTTCAAATTGGCCACTTCCCCCGGGGCACCTTGTACCTACTACAGAGTGGTCAGAGCAACTGATCATCCTGAATATGCTTCCTGAAGCATCTTCATGGAAAATCTTGAAGTTTGATACCCATATTGATAGGGTTCTGAACGTTTTTCAAATTGGCCACTTCCTCCGGGGCACCTGGAACCTACTACAGAGTGGTCAGGGCAACTGATCATCCTGAATATGCATCTTCATGAAAAATTTTGTAGTTTGATACCCATATTGATAGGGTTCTGAACGTTTTTCAAATTGGCTACTTCCCCCGGGGCACCTGGAACCTATTACAGAGTGGTCAGGGCAACTGATCGTCCTGCATATGCTTCCTGAAGCATCTCCATGAAAAATCTTGAAGTTTGATACCAATAATGATATGGTACCGGATAATATATACGTGATTGGAAGGATATACATAATTGACCATAGTATCCGGAACCAGGTTTACTGAAATGGCCATATCTCGGATGTTTTTCAACGGATCTCAACGCAACCACCCGCATTCAATTTTCAATAAGATCTAGTTTTTAGGAAAATTGTATTTATCGATGTAACTTCAAACCCCACAAAAATACGCGCGGCAGAAAAAATGAGTTTTTGACATGGCCTTCGAAAATCCGGAACATCTCCGGTGTCCGGTGGCCAGTATTCGTGACCGTGCATGTTCCAAAATCGTGACTAAATTTGCCGTCGAATGCTTCCGGTTTTGTCCAATTTCATCAATGTTTCAAAAAGTTATAAGGAACTTAACCCCTGTATATGCCATTTCTGGGCAAATTTATCCCTCGAGCGGTTATCGGAAAGCCCTCTGGAAGATCCGGAACTTCCGTGAATGTGGCCAATTTCAAAAGTTAATCCCAGAGCTCCGCAATTTTTTCGTAATCATTTCTGGCAAATTGTGGATGCAAACAATAGTAAACGTCTTCTGTGACCTACAAATTTCCCAGAAATGGTCCACCGGAAGATCCGGAACATCCGTCAAATGGCCAATTCTAAAAGTTAATTTCAGAGCTTCGCGATTTTTTTCGTAAGCATCCATTCTGACAAATTGTACGTGCAATCAATAGCGAAAGTCTTCTGTGAACCCTAAATGTCCCAGAAACGGTTTGATAGACCTGGAACAGCTGTAAAAATGGTCAATTCCAAAAGTCCCAGAGCTTTGTATTTTTTTCATGATATTATATCCTGGCGAATTATAGATGCAGCCAATAATGAAAATCTTCTGTGACCTCCAAATGTCACAAAAACGGTCCTCCGGAAGATGCGGAAAATCTGTGAAAGTGGCCAATTCCAAAAGTTCACTCCAGAGCATAGCAATTTTTTGATAACCATTAGACTGGCCCAGGAAACAAAAAGTTGTCTAATTCCACGGGGCACCCCCCAGGATTGTGTCTTTGGGTGAGAAAATCAATCTCTGCAAATTTCAGCTCAATCGCTTGTTGCATAAGCTGGCGCATTTGATTTGAAGTTTGTATGGGGATTTCAGCCAAAATGTATAGGAAAATACACCTCCGTCACTCATTCGATCTGGAAATTGGTTCTGATTGCTCGATTGACCTCAGAATTGCAAAAACGGCAGTTGGTATGCTACAGAAAAATTTCACAGAACATTGTATGATGATTAAATGAACTTTTATATAGGTTTCGGCTGATGCGATTCGATAAAAAAACCCAAAAATACACAAATCAGCTCCTAATAAATCAGCCGAAAATTATATAAAAGTTCATTTAATCATCATACAATGTTCTGTGAAATTGTTCTGTAGCATACCAACTGCCGTTTTTGCAATTCTGAGGTCAATCGAGCAATCAGAACCAATTTCCAGATCGAATGAGTGACGGAGGTGTATTTTCCTATACATTTTGGCTGAAATCCCCATACAAACTTCAAATCAAATGCGCCAGCTTATGCAACAAGCGATTGAGCTGAAATTTTCAGAGATTTATTTTCTCACCCAAAGACACAATTCTGGGGGGTGCCCCGTGGAATTCGACAACATTTTTTTCTCCCCATAGTAATCTGGGCCAGTCTAATAACCATCCATTCTGGCGAATTATGAGTGCAATCAATAGTGAAAGTCTTCTGCGGTCTACATATGTCGCAGAAACAATCCTTCAGAAGATCTGGAACATCCGTAGAAGTGGACAATTCCAAAACTTCAGTACAGCGATTTTTTTTCGTAACCTTTCATTCTGGCAAATAAATAGGGAAAGTCTTCTGTGACCTCCAAATGCTTAAAAGAAGGTCCTCCGGGAGATCCGGTTCATTCGTGAAAGTGGTCAATTCCAAAAGTTTCTGGTTTTCGAACCCGAAACCCGACCCGAACCCGAGCCCTACGGGTTCGGGTCGGATTCGGGTTTGGAAATTTACACGCTAACTTTCACCTACTCAGTGACTGAGTAAAATTGTATTGCCGTCTCTTTTCTTCCCACGGAAATTTTACTCAATTTCCGCCAAAATCAGGATTACTCATAGCTTTGAGTTGTCCTACTTTTAACGGAAATTGAGTAAAATTTCTGTGGGATAGAAAGAGAGAGCAATACAATTTTACTCAGTCACTGAGTAGGTGAAAGTTAGCGTGTAGAACAATGTCGGGTTCGGGTACCAGGTTTGTGAAATGATAAAATGTCGGGTCTGGGTCGGGTACGAGTATGAAAAATAAAGTATTGAATATTTTTTTACTCGTTTCTGGTAATTTTAAGGATTGTTCGTTGTTTGGGCCTATACCCTGTACAGAGAAATATAAAATATCTAGTTTGACTTTTCCGCCAAAAAAATAGTTCGGGTCCAGCAAGGGTTTAGGACTGCAAAAGCTGTCGGGTACGGGTCGGGTTCGATAAGATTTTTCATTCCGGGTTCGGGTCGGGTCCGGGTTTGAAAAGACTTTCTAAATCGGGTCGGATTCGGGTTTACAAAATGTGAAACCCGACCATCTCTACTATCTTGGCAAATTGTGTTTGCAATCAATAATAAAAGTCTTCGGTATTGTACGGTAACGGTACTCCGGAAGATTCGGAACATCCCTGAAAGTGGCCAATTCCAAAAAGAATTCACGGAGGAACTTCCGGATTCATACTTCCTTGAGAATTTCTGGAGGAATTCCCGGAGGAACTTCCGGTAGAAGTTCGGTGGAGTTCCCGGAGCAGCTCCCCGAGGAATAACTTGATGAACTTCTGGAGGGATTTGCGGAGGAACTCTCAGAATTCTCAGAAGAACTTCTAGAGGAATGCCTTTAGAAACTATCCGAGGAATTACTTGATGAACTTCCGAAGGGAACCGGGGGAACTTGTGAACGAATTTTCGGAGGAAGTTCTTGAAGAACTTCTAAAGGAGCTTCTAGAGAAGCTTCGATGGAATTCAAGTAGGAACGCCGCCACGCCGTCGCTGGCTAATGATGATCTGTTACGCTAACTGTTGAATTTGGACTTGGATTTTACGGATGTTCCGGATTTTGCGAAGGAATTTTTATTATTGATAAGAAAATTATTTTGAGCTATCAGTGGAATGTCTTTACTTGTCATCAGACCACTCACCACATTACATCCACCACTTGATTGTACCTTTGACAGATACGTATTTCGACCTTAACAATAAGGCCGTCTTCATTGTCTTGTGCTTGACTTTTATTATTGTCATTGCATATCACGGAGGATTGCAAACAGAAAAAAATAATGAAAAATAAACAGCGCGTAAAATTGACATTGGCCATTTTACGGATGTTCCGGATCTTCCGGAGGACCGTTGCTGAGACATTTGTAGGTCACAGAAGGCTTTAACTATTGATTGCGCTCACAATTGGCCAGAATTAATGATTACGAAAAAATCGCAAAGCTTTGGGGTCAACTTTTAGCATTGGCCACTTACGGAAGCTCCGGATCTTCCAGAGGGCTCTCCGATGACCGCTAGAGGTATAAATTTGCCCAGAAATAGCATATACAAGATAGCGATTTCAGTTGGGATCATCAGAGCACATTTTTGCAAGCAATTTTATGTTTCACGAAACTCGAAAATTTGCTGGCAAATTGAGAAGCTCAAACAATACCTCTTTAGTACAGGTTCCCCGAGGACTAGAGTGGTAAATTTGGATGAATCACCCCATGAGCTTGCTCTATGAACCTACAGCTTTCGTTTGGTGCCTAAAAATCGAAAACCGGTTGAAATTTGAGTTTTCGTGATCGTGATGATATCTTGGGTCCAAATGGACCCCAATGCACCATGTGTAGCTACATATTTTCTAATGCATTAGGAAGGTTAAGGACGCATCTTACTTTCTTATAAACATAAAAGAGCAGATGTGTGTTTTGGTCGAAGATCATTCTAGATTACCTTTGTTTGGGTCCCTTCTCACTGCTCAATCTGCGACAATGAGAAGGCGGACTCGCTGGCAAAGATGGGCACACAGGAAGCTGAGGTTTATGATAGACAATTCTTGAGCAACGAGTTTTTCCCATTAGTCCGTCAGAATACTCTTCAGAGTTGGCAAAGAAATAGGACATACAACGAACTTGGATTATTTTCCATAGTTCCAAAAGTTTCTGCGCGAGCAGCGTGCTTCAGAGGTTAGGACTTAAGTCGAGGCTTCATTCGCGTGATGTCGAGACTTATCATGCTTACGGAAAACCACTATTCACTAAGCGTACATCTGTAAAGAATAAACCTTGTCGATAGCAACTTATGTAGGTACGGAGGCGGTTATGTTGACATCGATCACGTATATTGGATACCCTTGTGGCCCGAGATAAACAACCCTTCAGGGAAGTTCGAGGTGTTTTGGGAGATCGTGATGTGGTCTTTATGCATGCCATTTATAGTTTTCTTCATACTTCTCACATTAAAATATAATAGTTTTTTTCCTCTCTTCAAAGTTTTTTGTTTAGTCTCTGCTTTCTGTTCTGTAGAGCAACATAGCTCTTGCCACCCAGAAGATGCTCCCAGTCAGTCGAACCATTCCTCGAGCACGTCGAGACGCCACATCGTCCCTTACACCAAAGGACCGGATGAGAAGCTGAAATTTTATTTTACACGATTTTTTTTAAGTCGCACGATTTTTTTTAAAGGTAAGCGATTTTCAAAACGCATATTATAATATTATTTTGTGCCTTATCAGATTGTAAAAAAAGCGAGGTACAAAGTATAGAATACGTTCATGCCATATATTCATGGTTATCTAAGAAATCTCTGAGGTGCGTTCGAGACAATCGAATCGTTTGCCGTTGTTATCCCTGCGCAGTGTGATTTTTCCACATGTTTTTTTTTCTAAAAAGGGTCATTTTACACCGGTTTTTTCACCAGTAGTGCAACCCGGGACTGGGAAGCAACGTACCCTTGCTGAGTCCTCCGGTGCGACTGTTCCGAGACGGTTTCAGCCTTACAGCAAGGCCCGGCTAAAATCATTCTACAGCTGAATTGGAAACATCATCATCAGCATCAAAGCAGTGCCATACCATCGCCCTTTGTCTGCTGTCTACCTATACAAGAGGCACAACGGTACACTAGCATTGAAGATCGCCTATCGCCTGTCGGCTACCTAGCATCTCATCGACCTGTTCGTTCGCAGAGTGAGGTAAAATTTCAATCTATAAGCAATTTATTTTTTGGCCATTATTTTTTTTATTTCTCTCTATTTTTCTCTCTAATTATAAGATACAACGTATTCCCTTATAAATATCATTAGCGTTTTTATATGTATTTATATTTTTTAGAACTGTAAGTTATAAAAGATCTAGTTTCCATTACCTTCATAAAATAAGATTAATCTCCCTAAAAGATCACTGAAATCTACATAACTTATTTTTTAAGCATTATTTTCATCCAGTACTGTTTCCCCCTATTTTTTTACAAAGTTGCGGTGGATGATCCACACGTTTTATGGAAGGAAGCGATAACGGCGAGGACTCATAATTTGTGATTTCAGATGACGATGAGATAGATTCCCCATCATATGAAAAACTTATAGGTCCCCTTTTTGTGTTGTCGGAGGCCAAAAACAAAGACAAGACGTCTGAATTAGCAAACCCATCTTCAGGTATCTGTACCTCAGTACAGGCATACCTCGATAGTACGTACACCTCCGTAATTTTAGTGTACGTACTATCGAAGCGTACGTACTATCGAAGCAAAAAAATACCGAACAAAAACATTTTTTTTTGCCGTTCTATTTATTTGGGAGTGGTGTAATGTTTATAAAACCGCTCGGAAGCCAAAATTTCGATAGAAGGCTCTGTATTCTAAGCAAATTTATATTTGATATGGTGCACAACGGACCAGCATGACTCAGATTTTTCTTGAAATGGTGCCTACAAGCAGCATTGCGCAAAATTATCGTCCTTGTAAATGTGAGGCTATTGTTAATGTTTCGGAACATCCATAAATTACGTGATATTTGTGATGTTTCAAAGATATGTTACACATCATGCATAATTAGCCATGTTACTACAAAATGTGACGATGGGGGGTGGATCACAGCATTTTTACGTGACGTATTTTATGGATTCCACCTATAAATTTTATGTTAATGAAAAGCTTTAAGGTTGTCCTGAACTGTCACCGTTGTTGCGGTTCTGTTGGCTCCATTGACGCTTCCTTACCAAAGCGATTTTAATTTTCTCGTCTGTAGAATCGTTTATGCCTTTCTCGTACAACAATATGTAACGAAAAGGCTATAAACTCCAAAAACGATTTTTTGATAGGAGGCCTAGGCCTAGAGCTCTGGATGTCCGACTTTTATATACTTGATCGGTATCAGCTTGATGAATGTAAGTAGCACTGGTGTTTGTCGATAAAGTATTTAAATCTAAATCATTGGATGTTGATCTACTCACAAACTGCAACTAGCGTGGATCTCTGATCAAAAAGTGCGACGTGGGATAATTTTTGGCAACATGACCACTATTCAACACATTCTCGGCCAAACATAAAGATACTTTTTTCGGAAAATGTGGGTTTGTTTTACTAGAATTTTAATTTGAAATTATTTCAAAATTTTATTTGAAATCTGTTTTGACATTCATAAATATTTTCCTCTGAAAATTCCTTAGGAAATTCATTCAAGAAACTTCTTATTTTCAATTTTCTCCTAGATTTGTTTCAGATATTCTTCTAGGATTTTTTCCTAGAATATCTCCAGGAAATCCATAGGTAAAACCATCAAGATTTTTCGAAGCTCAAACTCAAACCAAGAAATCCATCGCGATTTTTTTTTTTCAAAAATTAATTTAGGAAATTCTTTAGGAAATCCTTTCGTATACTCCTATTCTTCCTGAAAAAGGAACTTCCCGGAGCAGTTCTTGAATGAATTCTCTGCAGAATAATTTGAGAAAATTCTGTGGGAATTCCGAAACGAATTTCCGGATAATTCTTGAAGAACTTTTCGGGGGAACTTTAAAAGACATTTCTGAGGAAGTTCTTCAAGTAACTTCCGGGGAAATTACTGGCGCATTTTTTGGGGAATTCATGGAGGAATTTCTGGAATAAAAATCGAAGAATTTTTGGGGTTATTGCACTGATAATACTGAAGGGCATTTTGGATGATTTTTTATAGAAATTTTAAGCGAAGTACCGTAGAAATTTTGAGAATGGCTGCAGGATCTTCCGGGTGCATCCCTTAAATAATTTCCAGAGGAATTTTTGCAGGTAATCCTGAAAGAGTTTTGACCAGTGGTGGAAACCTGTGAACCTTGTTCACAAAACAAGAAGTAGGCCATGCAAAATACTCGCGAACACTTTTTTTGCCTTTTCTTGCCTACCTACTACTCGCAGAGAAAACAGAAAAGCGAACCCCGAAAAATGTTCGTGGAGGTGGAGCTTCGCGAGTCATTCGGGTTAATATGCAAATTATCATAAACCAACCTCGGAACATGATTCTCACGGATGTTCGAGCAAGAACACATTTGTTCATGGTTTTTGTTTTTATGTTCAGTGAAATTTATACATTTTATTCGAAGTAACCTCAAATACTCGCGATCGTGATTTTAACTCATGAAAAAATACTGCCCTGCTTTTTGTCTTTGCTCTGCCCGTATACGCGAACAAAGCAAGCACTAGAAAAATGCAGGCAGTAGGTTTGCGCGTGTATGGCATTTCTGGTAAATTACACTCTTTTCTTACTTCTTAGCGAGTATTTCCAGCACTGGTTTTGACGAAATTAAATTTTTGTAGCCAGATCAATTTGCAGACGAATTTTGCATGGAATTTCCAAGAGAATTCCCGAAGAATTTCTGAAGTAACTAAGAGAGAATGCCCGGAGGAGTTTACATGGGAATTTCTTAATGATTTTCTGGTGGAAGTTCTGAGAAAGGGGATGTGGACATTTGTAAGAGACTTACTAAGTGCATTTGCTGAAGAAATTACCGAGAACATAATGGAATTTAGAGGGTTTATTTGGAAGGATTAACGGAGAAATATTTGGTTATAATTTAAGATGAATGTTCGGAGGAATTTCGTAAAAAATCGCGGAGAAATTCCTAGAGGAACTTCTGGAGGAATTTCTGAAGGAACTTCCAGAGGAATTCCTGGAGGAACTTTCAGAGAAATATCTGGAAAAACTCCCGTAGGAATTCCCGGAGAAACTTTCGGGAGAATTCCTGGAGGAACATCCAGATAAATTCCGAAAAACTTGTAATACATAAAATTGATTCACGCTGACTCATGCCGCTGCTAATCACCACCACGCCACTGCTACTGGGTGAAAATGATCTATCACGCCTCACCGTCGATCAAATTTCAATCGGCGCACAGGTCTAGATAGAATATCGAGTTAAATCATGTAAGGAATTTTCGACCAAACTACCAAGGTATCCTAGGAAAAACCCTTGGGAGGAACTACTGTTCCAGGATAAACTTCTTCGGAAATCCCAGTAAGACGTCTCAGAGGAAATTTTCGACCAAAAATTTTCCTCATTTTAGTAACGCTGCACAAATTACTTCTCAAGAAAAAAAAATGTGGAACTAAACTTAATGTAAACTTAATTAAACAGTAAAGTATCTTGCCGGAAATTTAATTTTATGAATCACCATTCCCATGATAGAATTAATTTACTCCTCGGGGAAATATTTTCTGGTCTATCAAATGAACTAATGCTTGGGGAAGGGTTCTAGAATTGGAACTAATTTCATTGATAGATAAAATAATTCATAAACATAATAATTGTTCAATTAAGTGGATAGTTAATCTGTTTTCTAAGAAAATCATACCCATAAAATTTCAATGATTGCTGTTAACACTCTTATGCCGATGACATACTCACGCGAGTGCGTGTGCGAACGCGTCCAAGACAAAAGAATTCCTTTGCTGATATTCTACTTTATGAGGGCTTGGACGCGCTCCGCATCACTCAGCTGTTTCAGATGTTCCTTCAATTGTTTAAAATGATAGTATAATATGTGTTACGTAAGACTGGCAAACATTTATGACACGCTGCTTTTTTCAAAGTTTTGCTACTAAATTCGTTATAACCTCACGATGGTCAGTTGTGAAATTATTATTAGGACCGCCGCATGTGCCATGATCAAAGCATATTAATTTTTTTACTAAAACCGTGCAGAAAATTGAACAAAAAAAAAATTTTTTTGTACGTACTATCGAGGTAAAATGTACGTACAATCGAGGGTACGTACTATCGAGGGTACGCACTATCGAGGGTACGTACTATCGAGGTATGCCTGTATCTCCATTCTCCAGTACTAATGAATACTAGTGCAATTGTTAATACCAATGCTAACCAAGAACAAGTGTTTCTTCCTCGCTCCTCTCCCCCGATTGAAGTACACCCGATTCTTGTTTTACACGGGGGATGCGTTCCGTGTAAAAAAAGTTTTCAGTTCGAAATTTGAAAATCCGTGTAAAAAAAGTTTTATGATTTCTCGACAAATCATGCGGAATGGAGCAACTTTGCAAAAAAAATTGTACATACCACCGAATGCGACGGTGCGACACAGAGATCTCACGGCCATTTGCTCAGCTATGCCGGAGCCGCGGTTGATCCTAGGAGATTTCAACTCACACGGTACAGCCTGGGGGGAACTTACCGATGACAACCGCTCTTCCTTGATTTATGACATGAGTGACAACTTCAATATGACATATTTGAATAACGGAGAAGCAACACGCGTAGCACCCTCAGGACTCGAAAGTAGAATTGACCTCTCAATCTGTTTGATTTCACTAACATTGGATTGTACGTGGAAAGTGATTCAGGATCCCCATGGTAGTGATCACTTGCCTATCGAAATCTCAATTACCAATGAACCATCAGATCGATAATGCATTTGACCTCACGAAGCACATTGACTGGGGCAAATGTGCTGAGGCGATGATCGATGGTGAACAATTGGTCGACGTACTTCCTCCGTTGGAAGAATAGAGACACGGCAGGTATTTCCGTCCATCGTCGTAGGTGCTAAAACCAACGAAAGCAACGTTCATTTGCTAGAACTCCACTATAGCAGAACGTTTCTGTTGAGCTTACGATTTGGTAAGGAAGAGTTTGGCAAAAAAAATGTCTCTTTTATTGGTTTTTGGGACTATGACGAAAAGACGGAAATACCTGCCTTAACCATACCTATTTCTCGCCGGTTTGATCCACAACAGCTAGCTTCATTCACAGCGTCGACATATACCGAGTTTCAAAGCGCGTCATCGTCCCCCCTTTCCCCTCTGATGGGATGACGAGTGCACTAGAGTTTATCGAGAAAAATCCAACGCGTTCAAGGATTATAGAAAACGCGGTGCGCGGGATAATTACGACCGATATATTTCTCTTGAACGCAAATTCAAGAGCCTTGTGAATGCTAAGAAACGCGGTTACTGGCGCCCTTTTCGTTAATGGTCTATCGCGGGAAACGTCGATGTCAACTCTTTGGACTGTCGGGAGGAGAATGCGAAACGCGTCGTCGGTTGACGAAGATAGGGAAAGTTCTCCTCGATGGATCTTCGCTTTCGCCAAAAAAGTGTGATGGAATTTAGTTCAACCTGCTTAAAAACCTCCCAGACGTCGCGAAGAGGCGCTTGTTGAACTTATATGATCGACTCCTGGAGAACAACATTGTTCCAGATGGATAGAGACAGGTGAGAGTGATTGCCATAAAAAAGCCGGAGAAATCCGTGTCCGATTATAACTCGTACCGTCCAATCGCGATGTTGTCGTGTATATGGAAACTGTTAGAGAAGATGATCCTCAATCGGCTCCACAGATGGGTTGAATCAAATGGCTTTCTAACAGATACTCAATTTGGATTCCGCAGAGGCAAGGGAACGAACGACTGTCTTGCGTTGCTTACTACAGAAATACAATTGGCCTATTCTCAAAAAGAACAAATGGGTTCAGTTTGCTTGGACATTAAGGGGGCTTTTGACTCAGTTTGCGTTGACGTCCTTTCAGACAATCTCCACGAGTGTGGGCTTTCACCAATATTAAACAATTATTTGTACAACTTGTTGTCTGAGAAACATATGAGCTTTTCTCATGGAAACTCAACAACTTCTAGAATTAGTTACATGGGTCTCCCCCAGGGCTCATGTTTAAGCCCCCTTCTTTATATTTTTTACGTCAGAGGCATCGATGAATGTCTCATGGAAAATTGCTCGTTAAGACAGCTTGCGGATGACGCCGTTGTCTCCTACACAGGAACAGGGGCGGGCGATCTGCAAGGACCATTGCAAGATACTTTAGACAATTTATAAATGTTTTCACTGTAATACTCTGTTATCTACGCTACTTTCAAGAAATGTCTTAAGGTTTCAAGAAATCCTTTTGTACTCCGGGCATAATACTCAAATTATTCAAGATATTCTATGCAGATAATGGTGTCAAGCGGATATCACTAGTTTTCTAACTATCAAGAATCCGTAGGAATTCCCGATGGCTAGAGACCACACAAGTAACTTTTAATCGTCCAAAAACCTTACAGGATTATCAAATCTCGTAAAGGACTTTCAGAAATCTTCATGAATCTTACAGAGTATTTATGTCATTATTTATAGCACTCCAGATTTTGAACTTTTATGAGTTTATATGAATTTCTAAGAGATTTTCGTTAACTTTTTTTTTCTTGCCATAATCATGGGGAGGACAATGCTTCGAGTGTCCCACCCAAGTATTTTCATGCGTAGGACATGTCCTACGATCTCTCCTATTTTGCATGAATAACTATCTAGCATATAATTTCGTCAAATTATTCCACCGAACAAATTGGAGAGCATGCCTTTTAATCTTCCATTCTAATTACCACCCACCGAAATAGCACTCATGCGTCAAGTACAACAGAGCGGTGTGCTACATTTTAATTTGTGCTCCCTTCGACACATCCTCGAAAAATCCACATTGCAATCGAACCAGACACCACTGTAGGCTGAACGCGTGTCAACCAGCTGTGACTGGACACGTGCCGCGGCTGGCTGTCGAACGGAGCTGCACTGTCACATAAATGTCAACTTTATGTTCTTTTGAACAGGAGAACAGCATGCAGCAGTAGTGGAGGCATCGTAGAAGACAATTCTGATTCGCGTGAAGTTGCTGATTGACCCGTTATTAAAATTTTGGAAAAGCACCCACAGATTTTTGTTGTTTTCGGAAAAGTCATTAAAATGTCACGTGCCGGTATAAATATTATGGCTGGATTCACAAGATTTTTTTTAATTCGCTCCAGAGTAGTTGCTTATTTTGATGTTTAACAACTTTCAGTCCAATGCAAAAAATAGCGTTAGCTGGGAGAAGTTGGGTATGGAAGGAAATGCAGAATAGAACCGTTCGTGTACCGCTTTGAATAATTTCCAATCATGACTCATATTTTTAAGCACTGGCGATGAGGTGTCCTTAAATCAATCTTTCAGGAGTTTTCATGATGAGCAGGTTTGGGGTCAGCATTGTAAATGAATTCAGGATCCTTTGGAATGAACTACGCGAATTAAGCTCAAATGATCTTATCTCCCAGGTCTTATCAAAGCGAAATGGTAATTTTCGTCATCAGTAAACAATAAGGGTGAAGCCAGAGTAAACGCGACGAGCGATGCGGCGCGACGCGACTCACGTAAAAGAATAACAATCATTATCAACAGGCTGTCAAATTGCACTGTCGCATCGCACGTCGCGTTTACTCTGGCGGGTACCTAATGCTTTCCAGTAATTTGCGAAGTAATTGTCTTTGCAGCACGTGTACTGCCCACAATCGCATATTTGTCCCATATAAATTCTAGCTAGGATGGAACTGATATGCGATCATAGACAGTATACTCAATGCAATGTAAGACATTAAAAAGTAAGAGTTATCATTCGCTATAATTCTTCGTGGCTTGCAAATTTATCACAGCACTAATGAATGCGAAAGCTTAATGAATGTGATTGACTAAATCGGTGTTTTATTTTCAATTAATTGAAACCATATTAAATATATTCTAAGACATCAGCAAAACGGATCCCACAAAGGTAAGGGCAGCACCAATCAGCTGTGCGTTCTTGCCTGCCAAGGTGGCACTATCGGTAGCATTTCCAGCGTCCGCTGGGGGCGCTGCATCCTGACGGCGACGAACAAAGCGAACATGGCTGCGCAGTCCGAATTTTTCGAACAGTCCGCCATCCGTTTCCTGGGGCAGCTCTCCGCCGCTAACGGCACCGGTGTACATGATTACGGCAATGTCCCCAACGGAATCCGTTCCGGCCGGTTGCAGGGCGAAAGTTTGTACCGTCTGCTTTCCTTGGCCGACCACGTTCAGATCGGTGATTTGATTGATGTTGCTGTTGATCGGGATAGGAGGAAAAAAAATCCGTTAGCATTCCATGGTTTATCCAGGTTTAGTAAAAACAAGATACGTTGGTAGGAAAATAACAACTCACCTCGCTTCAGCGCCTAGGCAACGGGTCAGTGCGATGAACATCTTTCCATTCAGCTGGTAGGCAATGCAGAGGTCCTCGCTCGCCTTGCTTTGGAACTGGATGCTTGGAACGCTGATCGGATCTTCGGCTTCATGGAGAGGGCTTGCAGAAATCAGCTGAACGGTCGCTGCCACGATCAAGGCCAGACAGGTGAGCTTGCAGAAGAGGTTAAGTTTTTCCATCTTGACAGCTTGACAAGTGACACTAGAATGAGGAAAATTCTCCGAAGATGGGAGACAACGGCTCCTGTGATCGGGTTTTAAAAAAAAATAAATTCAGTTCAGTGGGTGGAAGACGCGCTGCTGCGCGTCAGGACATTGCTGCGATGCTCGCCGATGCAAGATGAATCAAAAATAGGTTGATAAATGCCTAAATCTTACTTTAAATGATAAAGCATCGGGGCATTATTGGTAATTCGGTTGGTCAATAATGTTCTAGTTTTGATAGCTGATCATTAAAATTCAGTCCATTTTTTATTAGGTAGACCGATAATTTTTAAAGTTATCCTGAATGAATGAATAACGCGAATTTCTAAAAAAAAACTTTTTTAGTCGTGCATATACTGAAACTCACAAAAATCATAAGTAGAGCTGCAGAAATTAAGAATGACCACAAAATGGTTTGAAAATCATGCACTTTTTCATTAAGTTTGATTGCTCTTGCAAAATAAGGTATCCAAATATTGCACATTGAGGATATTCATTCTGAATACTCCTCTTCTTATAATTCAATATATTTTTTGCACAGTCCAAACACGGAATTAAAAGGTAACTTCAGTCTATAGATATTATATCCACATATGCGTAATTTTTATATTCGTCGCGGGCAGCAGGGACTATGTCCAAGAGCTTGACGATCCCTCCCCAGGCCATCTGCGAGTTGTGGAGCTTGCCTAGGATGTTGTGGGATTTGACAGTGGGCCCTGTTAAAATCCTATTAAAGCTGCATGTATCCGCAAGTAGGCCCCACCAAAGCGACCGTGTGCCGCTCAAAGCGCACAAGCCCAAGTCCTGGTGTCAGGTGGGACACAAAACAAACCTGACACGACGGCCCTCCGACGAGACAGGAGGTAGGAGGAAAACCAATAATTACGAGCAACACAATTATCTTATCACAATTATCTGTGTAAAAAGTGAGTGAGAACTTTTCTTGTAAAAAATGTATTTTGGCCATAATTTGGAAGCCCATAGACCGATTGAGCCAATTTTCAATACGAAACAATGGTACCGTCAACTGGGGGGAAGATGATCATTTTTAAGACAAAACATGCAATAACAATGTGTGTTTACATTTTAAATCGAAACAAATATTTTCAAAACATGTACTCCTATACGTTGCACTAATCAACAACTTTAGTTTTCTGAAATGCGTTCGCATTTATTAAAATAAATTAAATTATCACACATTTTTTGAGTAATCTGGTTTGGGGTGAACTTGATCAAGACAGCTCTACTAAAATCATTATGACCTAGTAGTCAAAATACACTAGGTTATTTGTATGAATGTTGGGTTTACTACGTAAAGAAGTCTACGAAGTCAATATTTGAAACGAAAATAGCGTCATTTATGACTATCTCTCTCTTTCTTCCACAAAATACATTTTCATGATTATAATCGAAAAACTCGGATTTCTACCTAGCGGTAACAATACTTGAACGGAGAATATTGTTGACTACCGTTTCATAAAAAAATTTGGCACTTTTGACTGACACTTCAAATGATCATCTTCACCTCAATGATCATCTTCCCCCCAGTTGACGGTACAAGATTCCGCGTCAAATGCAACTTGTTGCGAGCAAATCGGTTAGGATAAGTGCCTAAAAATGAGTGACATTTTTTCGCGATTTTTCTATTGAAAAATGTATTTTGGCCATAACTTCCGAGCCCATAGTCCGATCCGGCCAATTTTCAACAGGAAACAATGGGATAGGATTGTGCGTCGAATGCAATCTGTTGCGGAAAATCGGTTAGGGATAAGTGCCTGAAAAATGAGTCACATTTTTTGTGAACAGACACACACCCATATACACACACACACATAAACACACAGACATCACCACAGACATTGGGGGCAGCAGGGACAGCAGGGACAGCATGGACCATGTCCAAGGGCTTGACGACCCCTCCCCAGCTGTCTGCGAGTCAGGGAGAACTGCCTAGGGCGTGGTGGGATTTAGCAGTGGGCTCTGCTAAAATCCCTCCCAAAAACCACAAGTGCCCGTAAGCGGACTCTATCAAAGCGACTGTGTGCCGCTTCAAAAGCACAAGCCCAGGGAGTGCCAATTGGCATGTGGAGTGTCCCTACTTCGGTAGGGTAGTGCGTGAGCTGCTTCGGAAGGGAGTGAGTGATCTGTTTGTGCTGAGGCAGGAGTGTCATAGCGCGTCACCGCTATTGTCACCTCGAAGCGCAGCAGAAGTCTGAGTATGGACTGCACATGCTGAGGTAGGAGTCGAGGTATCCCATCGACACCTCGAGGCATTGCAGTGGAGTGTTAGAGTGAGCACCCGAAAAAGGGTCACATGGAGCGAATGGTCTTTGGAGAAGCTGCTTCGGCGGCAGGGTAGCAGTGGGTTGTACCCACACACCTACAGTTCCCAAGCAACACAATTTGTTATCAATAAGTATTAGCATTACATTTATGACTTCTCTGCAAGCTTCAATTTCGTTGCTGGATTCTTATATACATCTTGTTTACAACGAAAAAAGCGCAAGAGGTGGAGTCAATATAAAACATTTCTTTGGTTTCATATGCACTATTTTTGTATCTCAATTATGATTTAACTATAACATAGATGGAAATCGAGCTGTCAACTCTTTCCGATCGGGATTATTTTGAAAATGAAAATATTATGGAGTTAGAATGATACAAGTATTAATATAAATAAATAAGAAATTTCATGTCTAATGACCTCAGTACCGTAAATATATGATGTAATTCTACCGGCGGGTTAGAATTTGTGGTGAAATATTCTATTGTAGCTTTATTTTTTCGGTGCGCCATGTGAAACCGGCGATATTATTGATCAGAATGTTGATAAATAGATCCATTACCGAAAGTGCATCTCCGATTTTCTTAATTCTGATCTCCATTTTCATCGCACACTGACGGTCGAACTTTTTGAAACTTTTGTAAATGAAACATTGATAGGAAAAATATTCTACATAAATAACTTTATGAGAAGGCCAGCACCCCTGTTCCCGTCCGCAATGTTTATTTTGCTGGCGTATTGCAATGGCCTTATTTGATGTTATTCAAGAGAGAGTACATATCCAATTTTTGAATAAAATTCCAAATAGCATGTGCCAAGACTATTAAACCGTTTTGAAAATCCAATTGATTCATTAAAAATTTTGAGTTAATCCAATAGACAAATTTAATTTAACGAAAACTATTTTCTATTCGACATCATTGCAATTCTACTATTATTATGGGATATCCTTTCATGTTTGTCCGGTACTGTTTTAGATCCGTCATAAATATTGCATCCTACAAGAAAAAATGAATGTGTCCCAAAAGCTTGTATATAACACGAATATGACCTTTAATAATAACCCTTAGATTGATTAGTTATAACACAATCGTAAATCGGTTCTGATATAAACCTAAAGTTATAAACAACACTTCTAAGTTGCAACTCAAAACAATAATAAATTAAAATTCAATTTCTGATTTGATGATTGTTGGGACTTTTCGTGATAACAAGTGACGAATATATTACTGGAACGTATAAAATAATGAAGGTAGGACGAAATAATGTCAGCAAGAACACTAACTAAACGAATCATTCCAATCTACAAAATTATCCGTTCCCAATTTGGAACGTCATGCAGATTGTTACATAAGAGTTTCTAACGGCCGCAATTAAAACAATCGTACCCTTTTCTATGAGCAGTTGTAATATTCAAGTTATACATAAGTCACATAAGGAAACATTTAAGAGAGATCACTTTCCTGAACACAAAACTTAGAAGACTTAAGTATAACTGAATCTCAACTAGGTGTAACAGTTGTAACATATATACAATTGAAATAAAACATTTGTATTTATTTTTTTATAAGGAATAAGTTGCAGGTGCTACTTGGGTTGTGCACATGTGGTGCATGGGGAGTGTCCCTGCTTCGGCAGGGTAGCGTGTGGTCTGCTTCGGCAGTGGTGTGATTGATCTGCTCGTGCTGAGGCAGGAGTGTCGTAGCGTAATATCTGTAGGCCCAGGCAGTTACCGCTATTGACACCTCGAGGCATGGCAGCGGAGCGTCCGGGAGAGCATCCAAGTAAGACTCAAATGGAGTGAATGGTGTGCGAGCACCCAAGTCAGTCTCGCGTGGGACGAGTGCCTGTGTGAGCGATAATGAGCGAGTACGCTTAGTACTGCCGTCCCCCCAGAAGTAGTACTGCGAGGTAGTTCCTGGGGGAAACGATGGTGGAGCCCAAGGGAGTTTAGTCGGTATTACCGGTATGGTCGAGTCCGACACTCCAGTACACTTCCGTGTGGTAGTTTGGCAACTACAATGCACGTGTACTGGGTTAGTGTGTAAATGCATTCTCCCTTTAAAAAAAAAAAAAAAAAAAAAACACAGACATCACCTCAATTCGTCGAACTGAGTCGATTGGTATATAACACTATGGGTCTCCGGGCCTCCTATAAAAAGTTCATTTTTGGAGCGAACATATAGCCTTTACGTATACTTTGTATACGAGAAAGGCAAAAATGAATTTTGGCCATAACTTCGAAACCCATAGTCCGATTGTAAAGTTACTCCGATGCGAGTAAATCAGCTAAGAGTAAGTGCCTAAAAAGTGAGTGAGAATTTTTCTTATAAAAAAAATATATTTTGGCCATAATTCCGAAACCCATAGTCCGATTGGGCCAATTTTCAATACGAAACAATGAGACAAGATTCCGCGTCGAATGCAACTTGTTGCGAGACAATCCGTTAAAGATAAGTGCTTGAAAAATGAGTGAGAATTTTGTACGTGTTTCTTATGTAAAAAATGAGTTTTGGCCATAACTTCGAAACCCATAGTCCGATTGGGCCAATTTCCAATACGAAACAATTGGGCAAGATTCTACGTCGAATTAAATTTGTTGCGAGTAAATCAGCTAAGAGTAAGTGCCTAAAAGGTGAGTGAGAATTTTTCTTATAAAAAAATATATTTTGGCTATAATTCCGAATCCCATAGTCCGATTGGGCCAATTTTCAATACGAAACAATGGGACAAGATTCCGCGTCGAATGCAACTTGTTGCGAGCAAATCGGTTAAGCATAAGTGCCTAAAAAATGAGTGAGAATTTTGTACGTGTTTCTCATGTGAAAAAGTGGATTTTGGCCATAACTTCGAAACCCATAGTCCGATCTGTCCAATTTTCAATACGAAACAATGGGACATGATTATGCGTTGAATGAAACTTGTTGCGAGTAAATCAGCTAAGAGTAAGTGTCTAAAAAGTGAGTGAGAATTTTGTTGTAAAAAATATATTTTGGCCATAACTCCAGAAGCCCATAGTCCGATTCGGCCAATTTTCAATACGAAACAATGGGACAAGATTCCGCGTCGAATGCAACTTGTTGCGAGCAAAGCGGTTAATGATAAGTGCCTGAAAAATGAGTGAGGTTATTTTGCGCACACACATACAGACACACATACACACACACATACGCACACACATGCACACACATACACATACACACATACATACACACAAACATCACTTCAATTCGTCGAGCTGAGCCTATGGGTCTCCGGGACTCCTATAAAAAGTTCGTTTTTTGAGCGAACATATAGCCTTTACGTATACTTTGTATACGAGAAAGGCTTCTGCATATCAGAGCGCCGTTGCGCGAGGAGTGCAACATCATCCGTCAATTCGAAGTCATTTAGGTGCTCCATGGTTATAGGCTGCCATAACAGCCCGCGGTTTGGTTCACGGTCAATCGCATCTACCAGAATCTCGTCGATTACGATGAGGAACAGTAACGGTGATAGAATACATCCTTGCCTCACACCAGCTACGACCCGGATAGGATCGGACAGGACCCCATTGTGCATCGGACAGGACCCCCTTGCGTCTCAGGGCGCCCCACATATTCTCGTGATTGAGACGGTCGAAAGCTTTTTCGTAGTCAATGAATACCAAGTAAAGGTACTCTTGGAATTCGTTGACCTGCTCCAGAATGATGCGGAGCGTGACAATATGGTCCACACAGGATCTTCCGGCACGGAATCCGGCTTGCTGCCGCCGGAGAGTCGTATCGATCTTCTCCTGAATCCGGGCTAGGATAATTTTGCACAGAACTTTGAGAACGGTACACAGCAACATAATGCCTCGCCAGTTATCGCATACAGTCAGGTCACCCTTTCTGGGCACCTTCACTAAGATGGATGCAAGGTAATCCAGTCGACCGGGAAAGTTGCGGTGTCCCAGATATTACGAAATAAACGATGCAGTAGTTGAGCGGATGTCATGGGGTCAGCTTTGAGCATCTCGGCTGATATGCGGTCGACCCCTGGGGCTTTATTCGATTTCATGCTTTGGATGGCTGTTTGAAACTCTAGCAGTGATGGAGCTTCGGTATTGACGCGTGTTATACGTCGGATCCTAGGTAGATCATGCCGAGGTGGTGATGGCCTGGCTGGCACTTAAAAAAGTTGTTCGAAGTGCTGGAGCCAGCGTTTCAGCTGCACTATGGGGAATTAGGTGGCCGAAAATAAAAAAAATCGACTTTCTCTGATTCGTAATTCAAGTTGACCTACTAAATGCTAATGCTTTGGAGCATTAAACCCCAGCATATCAGCACTCTAAGCCATATGGTTATCAAGATATAGGCATTAGAGCCAGACACTTTTTAGTTCTTGAAAAATCAATGCATTATTCAACTGTCAATATCTTCGGCTACAGTAGCTCTTTTCCAACTCTTTAAAAAGTTTCTGAAAGCTTGTTTCATGGACTTGTTATGGGAAAATAGGTAGTGAAACATCCGAAAATGACCCGAAGAAAAAAATTTTTTTTTTCATACAAAAAGTTCCATACAAAAAAAGTTTCTCAAAGTTTCGCTTAGCGACTACCACTACGACTTTCTTTGGACCTCCCAGAAGGCATTAAAACAAATTCCAGCTGCTTATGGCTGCAAATCTGCGATTCCGATCACTTTTTCGAAAAAAAGTCATTAATTTTGAAACATTAAATGTAATTATTCTCATAATACACGGCAGACTGTGATGGGCTGGATACAAATCCCATGCGTATGACAAAAAAGCATCAAGAACAGTTAAAATAGAGATAGTAGATAACACGAAAAGTGTCGTAGGCTTCGTGGTAGGCCGTGTACACGATAGCTTATGCAGCTATATGATACTTCATTTGGCGTAGGCTCACCAAGAGGAGGCAACTCATTATCTATCAAGTATCAAGCAAATAAATATGAAAAAAAAAAACAATATACTCTTGAGGGTTACGAAAATACTCTAGGCTTCATTTGAAATTATTTCATAAAAAGTAAAATTTTGATATTAATTAAAATCCAATATGTGAATACAAGAAGCAAAAATGTCTGTACCTAAGGACATCTTTCGATAATTATTGGTATGTACCTAGGTCCTAGGTGAAATAAATAAACAGAACATTTATGAATGCATAGTGAGCTGTGATTGCGAAGGTAAATCGTGTGAAGTGTTTGTACTTATTATTTGGTGAATCATGAATTATAGGCAACTCATTGAAGTATTTAGAGCTCACGAGGGACGTCAGGTAGATCGCGTTGAAAAAGCTTTGGAATATATCTGCCAAAGCTTCGCTGTGGATAAACAAAAAAAGAGTTAACTCCATTCAAAATTGAAAAATCTGCATTTGAAATTTGAAAAAAAATGGCAGGCCGCATCCCGGTCCAAAACTTACTTTGACTCATATAATGAGGAATGGCTTGACACAGAATTTGAATTAGAAGAATTTTATCATGCTGAGCCAGAGCCAGTGGCTTCAACATCTCGTGGAAGGCCATCAAACAATTTTGAGGATTTAAGTGAGCGTACGAAGCGCAGAAGAATTAATGACGAGCTAATGGATCCAAGAGAGGATACCATAGAAAAAGCGCTACTGGGAGCAAGAAGAACTGCCTACAACAGAAGTGATACGAGTATGGTGAAAGTGATAGGCCATATTTTAAAAAACCGAGATCACGCTTCCAGAATGTACACTACTCTAAGTGATTCTCATGGAATGATGTCCGATGAAGAAACTTTTGAATATTTTCTCGATTGTGATATGAGTCATGACGTTTTCATTCGTGCTATGAACTCGTCGGATCCTTTGATAAGCTCCCTCAACTTAGGTAAGCGACTTCAAAATAAATCTAATCTGGAATATCCAGAAGATGCTCAAAGTTTTTTAGTGACTGAAACTTCTTGCAATACAACAGATTCGAGTACAGAAAAATATACCATAGCAGATATTTTAATCGATCTTGAAGAAATAAATGATGATTTTGTTGAGGATGTTCATGTACATAATGAATAAATAAATGTTGTTGCAGTATACTTATATATCTTGAAGCTTTTATTGCATGGAGTTCGTTTAGCTTTAATAGAGCTTTATATTGTATTCCCTTTACTTGTTTTACGGGTTAAGAGCCTGAACCAATCTGAAAAATCCTACAAAGACAACCTGTTACGTATGTAGATGCAATGGCCTGTATTTGACGGAGTCCTTGTGCAACTTAGAACATCTGTACAACTCAATTCACATAAAAACAGTATACAATTTTCTAGTTTGAACTCTACAGGTCTGCGCTGCAATAAAATACACATCTATAGACTGCTGTGTACATGAGACATTCGTAGATAAAAGGGATATATTCCATAGAGATCAAAGGTCTGTATTCCAGGGAGTTTGGAGACCTTAGAAGTAATAACGACCTGCAAAACATGTATTTCACATCTTTTAGACAATAATCTACGATATAAGTGTGAAATATTGCAGAAATGAAATGAAAATATTTTCGGCCACCTACTTGTATGGAGCCGCCCCATAGTGAGCTGGTCAGTTGGGTCGGTCAATAACTGATCATGCGCATCTTTCACAGACATCGTTGCATTCATCTTCGACCCGCTTAAGCGTCGTGAGATATCGTAGAGGAGGCGAATGTCCCCGGTTGCGGCGGCTCTCTCTCCTTCGTCGGCCAGAGAGTCTGCCCACGCTTCTAACACCGTGTCATAAATTGAACCCAGTCACGGTCTTTAAGACGCGCACCTAGCTGCCAGGCTAAAGAAAGCATAATGCATTGTTGGACGAATTAATGAAGAAATCCGTCGAGAAACTCAAGGAGGAATTCCTGAGGAAATCATAAGGTAATTTTTGAATACATTCATGGAGAAACGCTAGGTGGAACTTCTGAAGTAGATCCTAAAGAAATTAATAAGGAGTTCTTGTATTGGAGAAACATCTGGAGGAATTCTCAGAGAAATTATGTGAAGAGAACTCCTGGAATAATTATCCGAAATTTCCAAAAGAAGTTCTCCAACATTTTCGAAAGAACTTCTGGAGGAATTAACTAGATCATCAGGCTCATCATATAAAAAAATTAGAAAATATTTTTTTTATTTCTCAGAAAGAATTTCTCAGAATTTCTCATGTTATGTTCTACAAAGTTGTAGCGCAGCTTATTCCAATCAATTTTGCTTAAGAAACTTTTTCTGTAGCTCTTGAGTTGGTTGATTTAGAGCATTGGAGTTGCTGCAACCAAATTGGTATGATTTGTGCTGCTTTGGAAACAGTTTTGATCTACGCAGTTCCACGCTGCAGCCGCTGCAGCATTTTTATTAAACATTGATTATACACCACTAACTAAAGTATATATTAGTCAATCAAAGTTTCTTAAATATCGTCTTAACGATACAATCACTTAATATACTAAATGATAATAAATAATAACCTCACTTAATTAGCAAAATGTAAAACAAAGAATGGTGCTGCAAATCAACGAATTGTATCGTTCTGATATTCAGCTTCTTTAATGAATTATTTTAACAATTCAGTAATACTGTAATTAAATGTTCGGCACCTTATGGGCCAAACACAATTGATAAATACGTTTGCGTGCGTTTTGACAGTTTTCCCATGGCAAAACTGTCAAAACGCACGCAAACGTACCCATTCTGCTCAGCTCTTTTGGGCCAAACACAATTGATGCGTTGATTCCAGGTCGAGATCGAATAAACGAAATAAACGCTTCGAATGCCATCCATGAGAGTATTCCGTGTATAGTAGAAAATCGAACATTTGTTTTCAATAAAATGAAATATCTGCAGTTATCAGACGTCGCAACTCATTTCTGATTAGTGCGCATGATAGTATTTACATCCATGCGTGCATGATGCGCACTACTAATGAAATATTTCAAATTGTCGCGACTCGCGTCGCAGCGCGAGTGCTCAATCGCGCGGTCCGGTTTGGTGGCGGCCCGACAATATATTATAGAAATACCTTGGCAACCATGCCTTGTTGGTGCTTGTTGGCTATCGAAAAACATACAGCAGGCTTTGACCTATCCTCATTAATCGTTCAAACGTCAACCTGGCAGGATCCTTTTTTCAAGCATTTCTTCAAGAAAATTTCAAAATGAATAGGAACGAACGCTGTCCTCCTTGCCCGCCCTGCCCGTCGAAGCCGATACACGGTGAAGGAAGCACAAACGCTAAGCGCGCCCACGGAAAACTGACCCGGAACCCGTTCTTCAATTTCCTTCGGGAGTTTCGAGCTTCCCACGAGGGTCTGTCGATGTTGGATTCGGCCGTCCAAGGGGCAGTGGTGTGGAACGGGATGAACGCCGAACAAAGGTCACCTTTTGTCAAGCTGGCCTGCAGTCATCCGGAACGGCGAACACCGTGCGAAACCCAGCACCCAGCGGTCATGTCCAACATCGCAGGTGCGAGACGACGCAGCCGGTCTCGATCGATGAGCCGCAGTGATGAACGGAAGCGCAGACGGCTGGGCAGTCGAAGTCGCTCCCGAAGTCGTCGTTCCCGTCGAGGTTGATGGCCAAGTTAAATTGAATGGATGTGTCTAGCATATATTTTTATATAAATTATAGAAAATTGAATAAAATTTATTGTAAGTATTTGAGCATTTCTTGTCTTTTGCCCAATTTGTCCTGTGTCTTAAAAACCTTTGAATGATTTTCTTTGAAACTGTGATCCAGTAAACTCGATAAACGATGCGAAAGGTAGACGTACAGTATGAAGTTTCCAAGCACAGAAAGCGTCGAGGAAAAACTAGTCAGGAACATCTTCATGTTTGAAAGATGATTCCTGCATTATCTTGAGCATACAATTTTGATTTTCACTATCTCTTGATCATAGAGAAAATAATGACAAGTTCTAGTCCAGACATCTCAGGTCCAAACGATTAATCTTACACGAATTATATTTCTTCCAGGGTACTAATGCTATGTATAATATTACGTATTATGGTATGTATTGTATTTTGTTTTCTTGATTTAGACATGCCCAGTGCGTACTGTAACTGAATCATTTTTTGAGAAACTGTGGATGTGCAACACAATTTCGAGAAAACACCAATAAAAATGTTTTTGAACGAATCGGAACCGAATCTTTCGATATCTTTGATCCAGACCAATAGTTTTTTAGCAAAACTCAACACCCTGAGGCACTTCCAGTGCAAAAACTGCAAGCAGCACTAAAAAAATTCGTATTTTTTGCTAGAATGCGTAATTTTTGGACGAGGATTCAGAATATATAAAAATCTCATTTTGGCCAAAAATGTCACCTATTCAATTTTTCAAACGAAAGGTTTAACTTGAGTTAAGGCTGTCAACAAAATCATCCCTCCCTTTTAACACATCCGCCTCACAACTTTTGGAATCCGATGCTTTAAATCGTCCATCCAACAAAAACGAGCATTATTTACATTCAATTTGGCCAAGACTCGACTCGACGCTCTGTGGGTGATGGTCATGGTTCGTTTGCAAGACATTCTGGAAGACGACATGAAATCAGTTTCTGTGGCAGCACGTCGAATGCGCGGAAAGTACCTAATAGGGTGGTTCAAAAAATCGATTTCGCTCCACAGTGCTCATCTGATTCTTTACTATATTCTGAGTGTCCCCTGAAAGTTTGAGCTCATTTGGATTAAAACTGATTTAGCACAAGCGATTTCAAGTTTGCATGCAAATTAGTATGGGGAAATTTATTTTTTCAGTATACTGTAAATGACGCTTCCGCATTAAGCGCAGGTTAAAAGAAAACCTACATAGCTAAAAGGAATACTCAACAGCTTTCACCCAACGAAAACCGCATGTTGATTGATCGCCCCAGTAATTAGTAATCGATTTTAATACAGGTTGCGAATCTTTAGTCATGATCGTTAAACTTCTTTGAGGGCATCACTGAATTGTGCAGTGCAACATAGTAGCCTGAATTTGTGTGTGCTATCTTTCGCGCCACGAGCAGCAATGTTGCCTGTTGAGGAGTTATGCAATTAGCTCCAGAAAACCATGGTATAGATTAAATTCGATTACTAATTATTGGAACGATCAATTAAGATGCGGATTTCACTGAGTGAAAGATGTTGAGTATTCCTTTTAGCTATGTAGGTTTTCTTTTAACATGCGCTTAATGGGGAAGCTTCATTAACAGTATAATGAAAAAATAATTTTCCCCATACTAATTTGCATGCAAACTTAAAATCGCTTGTGCTAAATCAGTTTTAATCCAAATGAGCTCAAATTTTCAGAGGACACTCAGAACATGATAAAGAATCAGATGAGCACTGTGGAGCAAAATCGATTTTTTGAACCACCCTAGTACCTAAGCAACGATGACGGTGACACATTTTGGGCCCTATGTGCTTAATGATGAGTCATTTTTTCTGGCTATTCTCCGAGCTGTTGTAAGACAAATATGCTGACGCTGACGTAAATGGATCATCCTCCCCCCAATCTTTGGAAAACTATTTACCACGAAGGGGGCACTTCTTAGTCATTCTGAAACGGGATCGTTATTTGTAGTAATGTTGACAGTGAATAAATGAATATGTTAAGATGTCAAATTCACTTACGCGGGATATTAAGCAAATCGTACAACTTTCATAGAGCAAGGGGGATGCGCCAGATATTTTTAAATCTTTGAATGATATTTATTTCTTCTACCACGAATCTCCACGTAAAAACGAACTACCCAAACATGGGTTTATTTTTATGAAGAAGAACATTTTGGTTGGTTAGTCACCAATCAAGATATTATAAATTTACGCAAAATAATATTTGAATAATAACAGACACAAGGAAGTTTTTCAAGAAAATGGAAAGGGATGAGTTTTTGTGGATTGAAGTGTTTCACATGGAAAAATTACATGGAAATGGCGTACTTCCAGAAATTTCTTATTTCGGACAAATACGTTCTTTCACAAAAGAATTTAGTCCAAAAAACCCAGGATCATCCACCTAGTGGTGATGATGCCTTTCTCGCTCTTCATAAAATATCGTGAGGTGTTAGAGAGGTGTCAAAGCAGCAATCAATAGATCCCATCATTTTTATCATATTTGTTTACATGCATTTATTTCACAAATATAAATCAATAAATAGCTTGGCGCTGTAAAAGTTCACATATTATATTATCGTTTTGTATTATATCTAGTTATAAAGCAGTTAATCTGAACATACTATTTACCATCATTATTACCATTGTCACCTTTTGGAAAACCAAGAATGTTTAAACGAAAAGAGACAAGAACAGAACATTTTACACCAAAAGACCCTCATTTAAAAGCATCAACGTTGAATGTAAAAGATATATTTGAACAAACTACATCTTATTCCAATTTTCTTTTGGGCCTCCAGAGAAAAGTGTGGAAAATTCGAGTTAATTTATTTAACGATAATTCGAAATAATGACAAACTAGCTCAAAACACTATGCACGGTTAATTCGGATCGATTTTGTTACAGCAACTCCAATGTTACTGGATTCTGTCGCATATGAGTCACATTAACTGGTATGTGACTAGTGTGCTACTCGGTTGAGGCTAGATACTTTTAATTACCTTAACCAGCAGAACTCTAGCCAATATTTGTTTCTAGAGAGTCTAATAAGATTCGCTTACACCGAATTACGTCTAATGAGATCCACGCGCGGTTCCGTCAACCGAACTACCGAATATGTATGACCTATTTGAAAATGTGCGGTGGCTGGTTATACCTAATGGGCGAGAACACGAAATCAATAAGTTCGACAAAAATTTGCTTTACAAAAATCAATAGAAATTGTCACTGTTACAACAAAACTTCAACGTTTTACGCATATCCACAGAAATTAAATTGAACAAGAGTTACGAATAAAAACAGTTGGAAATATCAAGATAAATGGAAGCAATTGGAGACACGGCAAATTCTGGGTAAAGCGTACCATTGGTACTTTGCGTACCTTAAAGAATAAAATAGACCCCATCTCGCGGTTCTTAGCCTCTTACTCAGCAACTCCTATCCCTACCTGCTCGTGATGCTGGTCAGGATACGAGCAACCTTAGGGAAGATCGGGTAACCAACCCCGGTGGGAACTATGGTCGTATGCTGACAGGGAAGGAAGGGTTTGCTCTTCTCCGGAGGTCCAAGTCTTACTGAGCGTCTGTTCTCCATGTCAGGAGCGGCTCACAACAGCGTCTGTTCTACATGTTAGGGGCGGCTGATCGTGGAACTGTGAATCTCTCAACTTCATCAGGAGCACAGTTCAAGACGAGCCAGCCTCGGGCTGAAAGTCTCGATAATAAAGACAAAAAAAACAGGAGCACACGCATACTCGTCGATGTGCTCAAGGAGCGTCAATTCGGCATAGTAGGGCTGCAGGAGTTTTGTTGGAAGGGATCAATGGTGCAAACGTTTAGAGGTAATCGTACCATCTACCAGAGCTGCGGCAACATACACGAGCTGGGAACAGCTTTCATAGTGATGGACGACATGCAAAGGCGCGTGATCGGGTGGTGGCCGATCAATGAAAGAATATGCAAGTTGAGGATCATAGGCCGGTTCTTCAGCTTCAGCATAATCAACGCGCATAGCCCACACTCCGGAAGCACTGATGATGATAAGGACCCATTCCACGGGCAGCTGGAACGTGAGTACGACAGCTTATAACGGGTCGGCCAGTCGCGTTTCCGGTTAATAATTGGGCGGCTTATGCGCCACTCCTGGAAGGAGACCGCCCAACAAGTTTTCGTTGCCCGGCTTGAGACCTCCTTAGGGGAAGGGTCACTTTTCTTAAAAAGAAAGCTGACTGGCTAATCCGAATACGTCCGTCGTACTTCTCGTCTCCGAGCGGACACAACCAATTCTAAGAGATTTCCCCAAATAAATTCTTCCGATTCCGATTCGACCTGGAACCAGTCATTCAGGCGGGGGTTTTCCTCATCGGACCAACACAAAATGTTCACCCGCTCTACTCCGTCCAAGACTAGAAAGCGGTCCAAAAGTCAGAATCGGGCTGACTACCCAGTAAACAAACCAAATATTCACTAACAAACTACAAACGACCGCGAAGCAACATAAATTCTTTACAAGACATCAACCAAATACATTCAAATAGCCGATTTGAACCGGTCTAACGCTTACGATCGAGATATTTCTTTCGGCTCTGATCTCTTTCATACATGAGGCTCCAATCAAGGTTTACATGGGTTTTATTGCAATTATACCATCTCCCTGCATTCGCCTAGGCCTAGCATTTCCCACTGTTTCCCTCTGCGCTAACTATGTGTGCGTGCAATTCCCTAATCTCTACGTGTGTACACTCTTTTCCAACTTCTGCTTTGCCGTTCTCTCCCCCGGCTACGGGACTCTTCTCCTTCAGCTGACTCCGACAAACTTCTCCTGCGAACTCACTCTCGCTTCTCACATACGGCGAGCTTCACACGGGAGCCGTATCGAATTGGCTAAATACGGACTCACGAAACAAAAATTGTTGTGCCTCTACTGGGTCACATGGCCATGGACGACACAAACAATTACGCATGCATTTACTCACGGTTTTCCGACTAGCTAGTCATTGAGGAGGACCTACGGATGTGGCCGGAGCTGCTTTGCGCACTACTCCGGGCCAGAACTCACGCCGACGGACGGCGTATTGCGTCGATGTGGTGGTCACTCACTCCCTCCGGGCTTACGCATGGGCGCGGTACAAGCGTCCGTTCATCTCCTGGCGCGCAAAGCAAAGTTGATGAGGCGCCGTCGGTAGTCGCTGACGATGATGACGACGACAACGGCGATCTGCTGCTATGCGGTTGGAGGTTGTAAATAAGCTTTTATAGACTTTGGCTCGACTAGAGGGAAACAAGAACATATATGTATTAGGTAACACCTATTAAAAATCTATGTCACTTTTCACCTTTGAGAACACACTACGGCACGGAACAAAATTGACCGCTTTTGCCTCTTCCACGGAACGGAACAAAGTGAACGATTCCGGGTTGGAAAAATCCTCAGATACCGCGAAATTTTAGACATTGTCTCCGGAGTTCGCGAAATTCAACGAAGTTGAAATTTGCGAACCCGAGCATCCAAAGAATTTATCCACGAAATCCCCCAAAATCGTGCATCTCATTCCCACAGACGATTCAAATTAGCCAGTAAGCTTGCTCGCTAAGAATCGTGTCAAGCGTGGAATGCCGGACAAGCCAAAGGTCAACGCAACTTCAAAAGACCGGCGTGCGCTACTTTTGGCGTCATGATACGCTATATGCTGGCTAAACCCCATGTGTTTCCTTGGTAGCTGACTGTAGGGAACTCACAAGACTCAATTCTTAGCGTAGGTAACTCAATAGCGTACTTCTTCTAGACCATTCTTGCGGTGATCCAACACAAAGATTTATTTCGAAAGACGCAACTGGACATGCAAAGTTTTATAATTTAAATAAATAACAAAATAAATATATTTACAGAGATAAACTAAACATTGAAATAAATAAATAAATAAATATGGCGTACTTGCTACAAGCTCCCCAAGCCACGACGTCAAAATCATCATAGGAGATTTGAACGCTCAGGTTGGCCAAGAGAAGGAGTTTAGAACGAAAACGGCCTACGACTAATTGATTTCGCCGCCTCCAAGAATATGGCCATTCGCAGCACCTACTTCCAACACAGCCTTCCGTATCGGTACACGTGGCGATCACCACTGCAGACAGAATCACAAATCGACCATGTTCTGATTGATGGACGGCACTTCTCCGACATTATCGACATCAGGAAATATCATGGCGCTAACATCGACTCTGACCACTATCTGGTGATGGTTAAACTGCGCCCAAAACTATCCGTCATCAACAATGTTCGGTACGACGCCGCGGTACGACCTAGGTCGACAGAAGTAACCTGATGTCGCCTCTGCATACGCGCAGCATCTCGAGGCAGCGTTGCCGTAAGAGGGTGACCTCGATGATGCTCTTCTTGAGGACTTCTGAAATACAGTTAAAGCAGCCATTAACGACGCAGCGGAGAACAACGTCGGGTATGTGGGACGAAATCGACGGAACGATTGGTTCGACGAAGAGTGCAGACAAATTCTGGAGGAGAAGGACGCAGCGCGGGCGGTCGCGCTGTAGCAAGGTACCCGGCAGAACGTGGAACGTTATAGACGGAAGCGGAGACAGCAGACCCGCCTTTTTCAGGAGAAAAAAACGCCGCCTGGAAGAAGCGGAGTATGAGGAGATGGAACAGTTGTACCGTTCTCCAGAAACACGCCAGTTCTGTCAGAAACTCAACACATCCCGCAAAGGCTTCGTGCCGCAAGCCGAAATGTGCCGGGATAAGGATTGGAGAATCTTGACGGACGAACGTGTGGTGATCGAATGGTGGAAGCAGCACTACGAGGAACATTTGAATGGCGCTGAGAGTACAAGCAGTGAAAGTCAAGGCAGCGGAGGAGATGACTACGGCAGTTCAGCGGACGATGGAAGCCAACCAGCCCCCACCTTGAGGGAAGTTAAGGATGCCATCCAACAGCTAAAGACCAATAAAGCAGCTGGTAAGGATGGTATCGGAGCTGAGTTCATCAATATGGGACCGGAAAAGCTGTCCACTTGCCTACACAAACTGATAGTCAGAATCTGGGAAAATTAACAGCTACCGGAGGAGTGGAAGGAAGGAGTTATATGCCCCATCTACAAGAAAGGCGACAAGCTGGAGTGTGAGAACTTTCGAGCGATCACCATCCTTAATGCCGCCTATAAAGTGATATCCCAGATCATCTTCCGTCGTCTGTCACCATTAGTGAATGAGTTCGTGGGAAGTTATCAAGCCGGCTTCGTTGACGGCCGCTCGACAACGGACCAGATCTTTACTGTACGGCAAATCCTTCAAAAATGCCGTGAATACTAGGTCCCAACCATATGTTCATTGATTTAAAGGTGACATACGACAGTATAGACCGCATAGAGCTATGGAAAATTATGGACGAGAACAACTTCCCTGGGAAGCTTACCAGACTGATCAAAGCAACGGTGGATGGTGTGCAAAACTGTGTGAAGATTTCGGGTGAACACTCCAGTTCGTTCGAATAGCGCCGGGGACTAAGACAAGGTGATCGACTTTCGTGCCTGTTGTTCAACATTGCTCTAGAAGGTGTCATACGGAGAGCCGGGTGTAACAGCCGGGGTACAATTTTCAACAGATCCAGTTAATTTATTTGTTTCGCGGATGACATAGACATTGTCGGCCGAACATTTGCAAAGGTGGCAGAACTGTACATCAGCCTGAAACGTGAAGCAACAAAAGTTTTACTGATGGTGAGTGCATCAAAGGCAAAGAACATGCTAGTGGGCAAAACCGAGCGCGACAGGGCCCGCCTGGGAAACAGTGTTACGATAGACGATGATACCTTCGAGGGAGGTGGTCGAGGAATTCGTCTACCTTGGATCTTTGCTAACGGCTGATAACAATGTTAGTCCTGAAATGCGGAGGCGCATCATCTGTACAAGTCAGGCCTACTACGGGCTCCAGAGGTCACCACCGATTCACCACCGCACGAAATGTGTGATGTACAAGATGCTGATAAGACCGGTTGTCCTCTACACGCAAAAAAAGCGTTAATGAATTCGTGAACTAACAAGTTCACGGTGTATTTTTTCGTGAACAACAGCCACGCATTCGGGAACACAGTCACGTTTTCTGGAACGTTCTGGAAAACGTGACTGGTGTTCCTGAATCCATGAATTAAATCACGGTGTATTTTTGATAGCTCACGAACTCGGGAACGCTTTTTTTTGCGTGTACGGACATGAAACATGGACAATGCTCGAGCAGGAGTTGCAACTTGTAAGTATTAGAGAGAAGGGTGCTTAGGACCATCTTTGGCGGCGTGCAAGAAGACGGTGTGTGGCGGCGAAGAATGAACCACGAGCTCGCCCAGCTCTACGGCGAATCCAGTATCCAGAAGGTAGCTTCTAGGTATTGTTGATGGCGGTACAATGGGCAGAGCATGTTGGAAGAATGCCGGACAGTAACCCTGCAAAGATGGTGTTCGCTTCCGTTCCAGTAGGTACGATACGGCGTGGAGCGCATTGAGCGAGGTGGGCAGATCATGTAGTCAGGTACAAAACGACTTGGCGAGCGTGGGACGCATTCGAGGATGTAGAGATGCGGCCTCGAACCATGTATTGTGGCGTCAAATTGTTGTAGTGTTTTCTGTTTAGATGTAAGCTAAATACATGAAATGAGTTGGCAAGACTTATTATTAATTATTAATTCCAACTGATTTTGAAGCTTCGTCGTGCGACCATCGTGTCAGGTCTGTTTAGAGTCACTTCTAGCTTTCCATTTTCTGCAACTGACTCCTCGGATGTTCACTGAAATCCATGCATCCTGGAACTTATTTTCAAATCGGTAAATTGTATCAGTTTACCTGGCTAACCGAGCGTTCCAATTCCTTCTACCATGTTCTAGTTCTTATCCGCAAAATAGAACTAACAATATACTCGACTGCGCATCGTAATCCAGAAAAATCCCTAACGTAGACATGACGAAATAATCACCGCATAAATTGTAACTAATAGGACATTTACAAGTACTTGAACCCATTTTAAAACAAACTCCCCTCCTGCCCGCGATCGAACTCAAGATCGTGTCGCTTCTCGTCTTGTCGCGGTGAGTAAAGCGATTTTGTCTTTGATCGATGGGATGCGTGCACCAAGCTGCATCAACCAGTCAGTGGGGCGATGCAGTGCTCGGCTTGCTGAATGGAGCCTTTCTTCTACTTCTTTTCGGATGATCCGCGGGTATGGTCGATGCCGACCGTAAGCGCATCAAACAGAGAGGTTTGTAAACTCACTGCGTTCTCACTCGAGTGCAATAAACATCGTAATAATGTCGTATCCAATTTCCTTTTTCTAAATTGCGGCTTCACGCGTGGTGTTTCTTCTAACAAAATCTAATTATAGATGGTCTCCGGAGTGACAGTGCTATTGCTGGGTCGGTACCTGAGGGCTCGGAATAAGTGCCGAGTCTTGCGTTATTACGGTATGATGGATCCATATGTCAACCGAAAGTAATAAAAGTCGTCGTTTGGACGCTTGTTTTACACGTGTGCATTGCACAGATAAATGATTGAGGTACTGGTTGTTGGCTGAGGGAAATAATGAGTGAGATGATGTGTACTCGAATGATTTACGAGATGTTGTTTGAATAAAAATTAATGGTACTAGTGTTGACGGAAAAGAATAGAAGTTATAATTAAGTTGGTTGAAATTTATTCGAAAGAAATCATATTGCAAAGAGACCTTTATTTAAATTTGAACAACTGATCACATTGGTACGTGTCGTTATAATCTTCAAACAAGTCCCATTTAGAGAATGTTCTAGTTCTAGTTCTAGTAGAGAAGAGAGATGTGATTACTGGTAGATAAGAGGTGAGAAGTGAGATGTGAGCAGTGAGAAGTAAGAAGTGAGAAGTGAAGTGAGATGTGCAAAGACAGAAGTGAGAAGTGAGTAGTGAAAAGTTAGCAGTGAGAAATAAGATGTGCGTAGTGAAGATTTCGCAGTGAAAAGTGAACAGTGAGTAGTGACAAATGAGGAGCGTGAAGTGAGAAGTGAAATGTTTCAAGAGAACAGTGAGAGGAGATGAATGAGTGAATAAGAGGTGGGAAGTGAGTAGTTGGGTGTGAGCAGTAAGAAGTGAGATATGCAAAGACAAAAGTATGTAATGAAATATCAAAATAAGAAGTGAAAAATTAGATTGTGTAGCAAAAAAAATGAGAAGTGAGGAATGAGCAGTGACCATTGACAAATAAGAAGTGAGATGTGAGAAATAAGACGTGACAAATGGAAATTAAGAAAATGTAAAAGAAAAGGCGAGAAGTAAGAATTTCGAAGGACGAAGGAAGAATGAAGAAGAAATAAGAAAGAAAGAAAAAAATTGAAGGAAAAAGAAATATGGAAGAAGGAAAAATGAATAAGAAAAGAAGGCAAAACGGAGAAGGAAGAAGAAAGATGGAAAAAGGAAGAAAAAATAAGAAAGAAGGAAGTAAGATTATATACATTATAAATATGCAACGCTTGTTATGCAGCCGCACGTCATTCTTATCTGAATACTGAAATAGAAACCAAGCAAAGATGTGCCCGTATAGCGACCAGAGATCGTACAGACTGAAAACTTAATACTTATCATTAGAAAACGGACGTTTACACAATACCCTATGGACTAGTGGAGAATTTTCCGCTTCTTAAAAAGTTTTCTACTTACGAGGGTAGGAGTTGAACCCACACTCTACAGCATGCAAATGTCCAAAGAAGACTGTTGCTGCTATCCGCGCGGCCACGAAGCCTACAAAACTATATGGAAATGCTAATGATCTTACAAGCTTAGACGTACATTTAATTGATAGAATTAGAAGCGAAAATTCCTCCCAGCTCGCTTTCAAATCCACTAATACATGAGAAATCTTCATGCATGCCGTATCCTAACGGAACTGTACTTTTGCTTCGGATCCTATCATGAATATGTACGCCTAAGTTTGGAAGATGATATTAGCTTTTCCATGTATACGGAGACGAGCCAGCCTCGGGCTGAAAGTCTCTTTAATAAAGACAAAAAAAAAAGCTTTTCCATGTAAGATGCGTTTATTTTCACACAGAATTATTGCACTCACCTCACGATTAAAGATGAAATAACATGTTCCCTCGATAACAAAGCACTGAAGAAGTTTTCAAGTAGAAAACGAAATACGTATCTGTTGATACATAAGTGAATATAGCGGAAGTAAATGGAAGATTGAAGTATTTTAACCTTGTAACATTTTCCCCTAAGACGCTCAATATTAATTATTTCATGTTCCCTGTGTTTTGCCTTTCAAAAGCAAACAACTAAGCTGAAAATTTGATGGCTGATTTTGACTCAGAATACGGTGAAATTGAAGCGGCGGGGTCCTGTAAGTATTCACTCTAATAGATAATTTGTATACTTTATAAATTCACATTCCGTTTCACGTTGATTTACAACAGTGGTTCTCAACCTTTTCAGTGTTGCGACCCCCTTGACGATCAGTCCAGTGGCTCACGCCCCCTGAATATGTTGTGCTGAAATCAAGAACAATCTTTTTCTCTCTTTGCTTATCTGGGGGATGTGTTAAAAATTCATTCTCGCCTGGTTGGGGTATGTAGAAGCAAACGGTATTAGAATTTTCAAAACTTTTTACGTAACTTTGGAATACGAATCGTATATGGCACACCAACGATGGCGGAGCCCAAGGGAGTTTAATCGGTATTACCGGTAAGGTCGAGTTCGGAGTGTGCAAGTTTGTTCGTGTTTTGTGTTGGACGCAGTACGCGATCGCGCGATTATCAAAATGTCTGATTCTGCTGTGTGGGCGAGTAAATTGGAAAGTGAAACAATCAGTTCAGTGCAGATTTGATCGTGTTTTGTATTGAACGTAAAATGATCGGAGATCGCGTTCAAACGTGTTTTCTTCAGTAAGCAGTACAATCGGCCGGTCATCGAAATTTTGTTGTGTTTTATGCGGTAAGCAGAACGATCGGCCGGTAACCGAAATTTTGTTCTGCTTCGACCGTGTGAGTGAATTAATTACAAAATTAAAGTTTGAATCGCGTCCAGACATGTTTTCTTCAGTAAGCAGAACGATCGGCTGGTCATCAAATTTTTGTTCTGCTTTGTGCGGTGAGCAGAACGATCAGCCGGTCACCGAAGTTCTGTTCTGCTTTGTGCGGCCTTTAATAAAAAAAATAGTTTTGTTTTCATCGATCAAACTACACGCTATACACGGCATACCGTTTACCAAAACGAACCCTGCCACACTCCCTACCCCATATATCCAACATCCCAGTGATTTCTCGTGGAAGTGCAAATGACTTGTCGGCTTTCATCAAAGCGAGTATCACGTCATCATTTTTCTACCCATTCCTTAATTGACCTGCATTCGGACACGGCCGGCGCTGGTATTGCTTATTTTTGGGTCACCAGTTCTTACACATTGAAGATGATGTTAGTCCCAAACTTCATCTGTTGGTTCTCTGTGTAATTACAGCTGACCTGGCAATAACGGAGGAGCAACCGTGGGCGGTCAATCATGCTCATGCTCATGCTTATGCTATTACAGGTAAGGTCGAGTCCGACACTCCAGCACACTTCCGTGTGGTAGTTTGGCAACTACAATGCACGTGTGCTGCTAAATGCGTTCTCCCTTATGAAAAAAAAAAACAAACACCAATACTGGCTCAAGTGTTTTTCATCGAATCACTCAAAAGATGGCGAGCCATTTGGCATGCTCAAATATTCATTTAAAATTTCATTGGGAAGGCTATAACTACGTCAATGTAAACAAAAATAAATTGCGAACTAATAAATCATCTTCTTGAGCCAGCTCCAGCTTTCGACACAAGCATTGCTGGTGCACCATCAGTACAAACTCCTCAAACTTTTTTCCACTGCAAGCCACCAGATTCATAAAGCTTTTTATTGTACACACTTTGAATTTCTGTGTAAATTTAAGTTTATTTTGATGCACATATTTGAAGCATCGAAATAAATCTAAAATTAAGTTAGCTGTTAAGTTTACATCGCTTTAAAATTCAATTAAGATCGTTAAATTTTACACGTTCAATATGACACACACGTGTAAAATTAAATGAATGTAACAATCAATAGACGACGACCTTTGATTCCCTCTTTCCCAAATTCAATCAAAATTTGAATTAAATAAAATTTCGTTTCGTCATTAATTTTATTTTAATTTTTCGCACAATACAAATCACAAATATAAAAACTTATATTGATTATATCTATCCGTTCAATATGGTATGGAGTGATCCGGTAAACTTTTGCATATGCATAAACGTCTGATTGGTAGATATACACGGAGCTTTCTTAAGCTGAAATTGAGAGCCGCGCTAGGTCAATCAAATTGGCTGCAAAATAAGCAATGGATGACTTTTGAGACATGAAATAATATTCACCAAAGTTAATCTTACCTTAATCTTAGTTAGTTGACCCGCTGTTTAGGTTAAACTTGTTCACTAATAAACGGTTTCGGCACACATTAATTTACTTATCTCACAATATATCAACGACGAGTTTACAAAATGACGAGTACATACATGGGTTGAAATGTACACGATCGTGTAAAAATAAAGTTTTGTTAATGGAAAAATAAATGCATTTTGATGTGTCTTTACATCGATTGAAAAATGAGCAATGAGTCGTGTAATTTTATATCATTTTCAATGCTCTAAATATGTGCACTATTAATTTCGACTGTAGTTTAATGATTCGGAGATGGCTTTTCAGTCTTGACAAAATCAAAACACTGTTATTTAATCTTGTCCTTAGATTAAATAACAGTGTTTTGATTTTGTCAAAACTGAAAAGCCATCTCCGAATCACTAAATATGTGCATCGATTTGTATGAAAATTTCAATCAGATCTCAGTCGAGTCAAGTACGAGACACTGAAGACGGCCTTCTTTTGAGGTCGAAATACGTAGCTGTCAAGATACAATTAGGTGGAATTCAATGAGATTGTATTAACTCGTCTTATGACAAGTGAAGACATTCCACTAAAAAGCTCAAAATAATTTTCTTATTTCAATCAGATAACAAATTCAAGTCCTGTGTTATTACTGCTTGTTCTGTTTACATGTCGTTGAAATTTAATCATTTTTTTCTGTCATATAGTCATGATGTTGTCGCTTTTGGTTGTATTTTCCCATTTATTAAGGAATAGATACATTTCTTTCAAAACACAAAAAGGAGTAATTATTTGCAAAGATCACTCACTAGAATAAGAGATAATGAGGCCCTCCAATTTATTCGAAGTAATGAGTAATAATTAGTTCATTCAAATTTCACAGAAAGGCTTGCGAACTGATGAGCAAATGCTTTTGAATTTGTATGCAGACTTCTGAACCGATAAAAGACAGCATAAAGCTCAGTTTTGCACACAATACTCTGCACAGGTTGATCCTCTCATTCTCACCAAGTTACAATAACTAACCAAAGCACATGCTGAGCATAACTCTTGCCAGTCACTAGTAGAAGTCTTGAACACCTCCTCCGCATACCGGCATCTACTTCAAAACAGTAAACAGAGAGTCGGAAAAAACATAAACAATGACCACTCACTCTCAACCGGCATGCGCCGTGCCACCCCCATGCACGTCCACCCTCCGCCATCGGAGCTTTTATGCTTCAAGTTCAAACAACAGAGAATCGCGAAACCGGCAAATAACGGCGTTCTCGCGCTCACTGCACCTTTCGCAAGAGCATAACCCGAACACGGCACGACGAGCGGGCTGACCAACCGCACGCGAGCAAATCCAACCGGCGTCTTTAGTTGCTCTTCATCTCTCTTCGGAGTTACGTCGGGCGTTTATTCAAACTTCGAACGAGTGGGGCTTGCTCACCGCGAAAACTTCCGACGCACGATCCCATCCGCCACCGAACTTGGCACCTTTGGGTTTCCGACTTCCGGATGTGGTTCGAACAGGCCGGGTATGAGTGCAGCACGCGCGAAATCCAAAGGGCTCGTCACTTCGCTTTCGCCTACCCTATCTACGTTCTGGGTTGGGGTGCACATCATTAAGAAATAAAACGACCCTTCAAGAAGTGATAATTAGTGAGTTGGTCTGCTTCGCTTTCGGAAAATTGGGCCACCGCGGGTAGGAAGAAGACAAGTTGGTCAAAAGTCTGCAGATCGAGTTTAGTAGTGCTGCCCATGACCGATAGCTTCTCGGAAAGAAGCGTTACAGCAGTCCAGGTGAAGAAGATTGTGGGTAGCGTAACAGCGCGAAAGCAAAGCGGGAAATTATCGGTCCATTTATCGTGATTATAACCGGAGCCCGTGCGTTGTGCGAGGCGCGAATATATCGAAGAATCGTTAGCCGCAAGGTTTGCGGTGTTGTTTATAAGAGCCACTACCGATCCGATCCACGGACTACGTTGCGGGTTATTATTTTTCCGATTGGCTCGCTCCGGACCATTCTTATGAGACCTGTGGTCTCCTCGGTTGTTTGAACAACGGCCAGCAGTCAGTGCCGCGACGGGTGCAGTCAATTTATTCTCATGGCCGATAAAAATCGCCAAGTCTGCAGAGGTGCCGTTCGACCATAAATGATTCCCAGGAAGTCTACTCGGTCGATTAGAGACTTACTGCGCCATCGGTTATCCGATTGAAGTGTGGTGATAATTGATAGAAGCAGTCGAGAGTGGGAGGTCGAATTCGAAGAAAACAAGAACCGCGGTGATTTCGGAAGACCTCCACTCAGAAGGGTGATGTGGAGTTTGTTTGCGTGATTGTTTTGGCTGGTCATAAGGAAGAAAGTGATTAGGAGAGCTTGAAGGTTGTGTAAACACACCGAATAAGGTTCCAAGTTTTTGTGTCAACAACGAAAACGAGGCAGCTCTCCGTCGTCATCAGTGTTTTGTGTTTTTATGCGCTGGCGGAAGAGCCATAAAGGATTAAGGAGCGTCAGAAGTCGACACCGGAGTGTGATATTCTTGTGATTCTCAGTAAAGTGAACGTGAAAAAAAGAACAAGGAAAAGGATAACCACGCCGGGACGAGAAATTCCACCCTTAGTAAGTTCTTTCCTCTATTTTATCCTTGCCATTAGGAGCGTTTTCTGCGAGAAGCAAGCAAGTGAGTGGAAAAGCTAACGGCCACAACTACTAGCTGCTTTGACGATGAACAAACATTTTAATTGAATGTCATCAGAAGGATAAAAACAGACCAAATTGGAACGGACGAGCGCCACGCTTGCCAGGGTGACAAAAAACGGAACCGACGATAGAACGGGACGTGTTGGCATTCTGTGCTGTCATGTCTACTTGTGTGCCTGGACGGGAAGTGCTCGGGTTGAGGAGTCCTTGGGCATAACGACAAAAAAGTAAGTTGACTTTAAAGTGTGTTTTTTATTACATACATTCTGGAAAGTTGTCTCGGTATGATTTAATTTGGTCAGCAAAGGATAGTTTTGTGACTTTTTATATGAAGCATTTGCTTTTACCGTAGTGTGTCCTTTATGGTATAAAGTTAAGGAGATTACTTTGTGTCGCTCGCTCGGATGAGCAAATTAAATCAATACAACCTCACTCGTACCCCACCTTCCTGTGAATCATGTAAATTCGTAACCTCGATTAACCACGCCATAAAACACTACGGATCACGTCCGATATATGTTGATAAAAAAAATTATGTCGAATGTAATAAATCGATGTGATAAAGTTGGCAAAATATTTTGCTGGGTTCATAAGGAAAACTCTTCGGGCAAGAAATGAACTGTAAATAAAGTGGTTTGTGTTAAAGATAATCAGAACTTGAATTTCTGAGCAAACCCAGAGTTGAACAATTTGTGATATGCTATTAGAATTTGTAGAACTATTTGGAATATGACGACGATTTAAATAACGAAAGTGTTAAGATTGCGATGACTTACAATTTTTAAATTTAAATTTAAATTCAAATTAATTAAATGAGTGTATAATTTTCCCGTGAAGCTAAACACATTTTACAATTATTTGAAAATGTGTATATCATATTTCCATATTATACGTACATTTTTATAAGGGGCCTCAGCCATGCAGTTACAAAGCAAGACCATGTAAAAGGCGACTGGATTCGTTCCCGATCCGGGCTAGGAAATTTTTGGATTTGAAATTTTCTCTACTTTCCTGGGGGCAAAATTAGTATCGTCTTAGCCTCATGATATATGAATGCAAAAATGGCGACATGGCTTAGACACCTCGCAATTAATAACTGTGGAAGTTCTGAATGAACACTAAGCTGCGAGGCGGCAATGTCTCAGTCTGGGATGCAATGCTAATGGGAAGTCGAAGACGTACTTTTTTATTTATACAGAAGTAGATAATTCTAACTAACTGAGTGCGCATTTGCTCGTGTTGTCTATTGGACGCAGAAATGCAGTGCAGGTTTGTTCGTGTTCTGTTTTCTTGTGCACGCAAAACGATCGTTAGATCATCAAAATAATTGGTTCTACTTTATGCGTATCAGTAAATTACTTTGACATAACTTCGTACAAAACAATTATTCAGGCAATTATTAGCATAACTTGAAACTGTGAAAAAAGGGAGGAGGGTCGTTTGGCCGAAACCCATTCGACCGAAAGCCATGTGGCCGAATGCTACTAGGCCGAACAAACCATTAGGCTGAAACCCATCTGCCCGAAAGTAATTTGATCCAAGGCGTCATCCGGCCAGATAGGTCATTTGCCCGAATAGGAAATTTTGCCGAATAGGTCATAGGAGTAGTGTGAAATGAGAAGTGAGTAGTAAGGCGTCTCACTGTGAGATGTGAGACGCCAAATGACACTTAGCCGAACGACCTGTTCGGCCAAATCACCTATTCGGCCAAATGAACTATTCGGCCGAATGACGTATTCGGCCGAATGACTTTTTCGGCAAAACGCTATTCGGCCAAATGACTTTCAGCCTAATGGTCTGTTCGGCCAAATGGTACATTCGGCCAAACTACTTTTGGCCGAACGGTATTTGACCAAACTGCTCTTCCCTCACTGATGCAAGGATCATTCGGGAAATATTGAAAACCCCTAGAACAACTATTCGAGCGATCAAGGAAAACCTTCATTCCAAGATTTTTTATACTAAATAAGTGAATACTACTAGTACACTGTGCATATGTACTTTTTTGTAAGAATTGTGATTATATCTATATTATATATTATACTTTTATATATTTTCCGAAGCTGTTACACTTCTATTAAAAATATAAGAAATGACGCAGAAATATAGGACACTTTCGCAAATACCACATGTGCATATGCACATACTGACATACTGGTATTCGCTTATTTCGTTAACATGGGCAAAAAATAATCCATACAGTATTAAAATAAACTAACCTTTCTCCATTTTTCTCTAGGTCAATGCATTTTTTTTTAAACTTCCAAAGGGGCAATAATAAAATTTCATCTGTTCTTGTATAATTTTTCAACAAAAGCAGTGCGTAATTCAATTTTGTTCATTTTATCATGTTGTTTAATTATTTACCACCCTGACTAATCGAAAATCATTAGGAGGTAGTTTTCATTAGCATTCGAAATGATTTTCGGTAAAAGTCACTTTTGAAAAAAAAAAATCATCGATAATCATGTCTTTGGAATAGTATTTGAATGGAAGGGCATGAGTTTTTCTGTCCATTGCCGATTAAAACGCCTGCCCGACTATGCCCCATCGCTTAAATGAAATATGTGGAACATACTATAAAATTGCCTTTTTTTTCGCGATTAATCGCTAGAGTCATTTTTTATAACTAGATCACCATCAAACAGTAAAAGTGTTGATAAAAAGCACGACCACTTATCAAATTTCATTGTTGGCGTATGGGACTTTAATGTGAATATCGCTAAAAATTGTAAATATTAAATAAAATGTCGGTATGTTGAAACTTCGCTGAAGACATCTAATTCATTATTTAGATGACTGAGAGGTTGATTCCATGTTTGGACAAGGGCTGCACCACTGTGCGCTGCACAATCAGGTGCACTTAGAGCATCATTATCGGTCGCGAGCATTTTAATCACCCGCGCAGCGCTTTCATTTTAGTTTCGTCACTCGTTTGCGTATCGGTCACTATTTTCGGCTCTCAATTTGGTTGCTGTACTCCGTACCGGTGGCGTTTGACAGTTGACAGTTCATCAAATAGCAGCGCTCTTATCGCGCTACCAAATTTGGTCACCTGTCAGTCGCGCTACTGTTATAGCAGCGTGTTTAGTAGCGACCGGTAAAGTGTCAAGTAATGATACTGCGCTGTCAAACGGCTTAAACTCACCACCGGTAATCTTGCTCTTATACAGTAAAACCTCCATGAGTCGATGTTCTATGACTCGATATCGACTAATGGAAGCAAATTATTGCATATTAAAAAATATTTTCTGGGCTACTGCGATGGTCCCATCAAACAGCTTTCCAAGAAATGTTTATTACACATCTCGATATTTCCACGAGTCGATGCTCCCTTCAACATCGACTCATGGAGGTTTGACTGTATTACATCTGATGTCAACTGACAACCGTTTGACGTCTAGAATGCATTGCAGTTATCGAACGACATTCGTTAACTGGTTCTGAGGTGAGCCAACCAGGGCTGAAAATCTCAATAATAAAGAAAAAAAAATCGTTAACTGAAACGTAAACATGTTGCAGTTATCTAACGACTAGTGTTTTGTCCATAAGAAATTCTTGGGAAATTCCATGATTGGCGAAATCGAAATACAGTCAAACCTCCATGAGTCGATATTGAAGGGACCATCAACTCATGGAAATATCGAGATGTGGAATAGAAAAGCCTCCGGAAGCTGTTTGAAGGGACCATCACAGTAGCCCAGAAAATATTTTTTAATATGGCATAATTTGCTTCCATGTGTCGATATCGAGTCATAGAACATCGACTCATGGAGGTTTAACTGTACAGCCGAAATGGTAATTTGGCCGAAAAAGTTATTTTCCCTAGCAGGTCGTTTGGCCGAAATGGACGTTTGACGGAATGGGTTATTTGGGCGACTATATCGTTTGGCCCATTGGGCCAAGTGTCAATTTCTGAACAGATAATATGAACAAATAAAATGCCCACCCGGCTAAATGTTCGGCCAAATGACATTTACGGCGAAATGGCCTTGTTCTCAAACGACCCTTGAACAAAATTTCGTTACCTCTGTACTCTTTGATACTGTCTATTAACCCAAAAGTCATCTAACCAAATCGTATTAAGCCGAACTGAGCGTATATTCGAAACTGTTATCAGGTCGAAAATACTATGGCCGAAAGGGACATATTGCCGAAAGAGACATTCGGCCGAAATTGTAATTTGGTCTAAAAATCGTTGGACCGAATAGACCATTTGACCGAAAATTTCGTTTGGTAGGAATGGTCATTTGTCAAGAAGGGCCATTTGGCCCGAAAATGTCCTGTCTGCAAAACAATCCTTTCGGCCAAACATCATTTTCTGCCATTTTTAACTAAACGACTTTTTGGCAAAATAATCAATTCAGCCGAACGATACTTTTTGCAGAAAATGCTTACTTACTTACTTATGGATCCTGTACACCTCCGGTGGTGCAAAAGATCTCCATCCTGAGCGTTGTCCAGCTATCGCTTTTACCTGTTGCCAGGTTAGATTTCGGTCGACTTCTTTTATTTCTTTATTGAGGCTTCGCCGCCATGAGCCTCTGGGTCTGCCTCTGCTGCGATGTCCCTCTGTGTTCCAGTCTAATGCTTGTTTACAGATTTCGCTTCCGCCCCTACGTAGAGTGTGGCCTACCCAGCCCCACTTCCGATCCCGAATTTCTGTTGCTATCGGCCTCTGGTGACAAAGACGATGGAGCTTGTTGTTTGAGATCCAGTTGTGAGGCCACCAGGCCCGAATTTGGTCAGTCATCCGTTGATGAACATCTGCAGCCGTTGAGTGTTTTCCACTGATACACACTATGTTTCGCTAACGTATAACAGCGCAGATTTCACGTTAAAGTTGGAAATTCGTATTTTAGTGTGTTCACTTATCTGCCTGTTTTTACCAAATATTTCTTAAACTCGCTAAGGCAGCCCTTCCTTTCTTGATCCGGGCGCATATGTCGATCTTGGTACCGCCGTCTGACGCCATTTGGCTACCAAGATATTGAAAGCTTTCAACATTCTCCACTCGTTGCCCGACTACTGTGAAACTGGAAGGAGTCACCGTGTTTACATCCAAAGATTTGATTTTGTTGACGTTGATGACTAAACCTGCCGAAGAAGAGCGCTCGGCAAGGTTGCAGAAAATGTCATTTGGGCATAATAGTTGTTTTGAAGAAAGAACATTTTTGGACGCCAGTTGATCTTTCTACCAAATGACGATTCTTACCAAATTGCATTTTTAGTCAAATGATCCACAGTCGCGATTCGCTGGTTATGCCACGACCTCCATTTGAACACGTGTATTTCGACTTGAAAATCACAAATAATGTCCATTGACAACCAATCCCGTTTTCCGTGTTTACATTGAATTTTGACGTATGGTTGCTTTTTGTTTGGGCCATGATTCAACCAGCGGAGGCCCAACTAAAAAGTGGCCTAAGTATTAAAATCCCAACCAGCGAATCCCGCCTGTATTCAGTCAAACGACTTTTTCGGCCGAACGGCATTTTCAGTCAAATGATTATTTGTACATTTTCACTGATTCTGGTCAATCATGGAGTAGCAACCATAGACATGTGTAATCAGTCAAAGCTAAGCTAAGTTAAGTCAAATGACCTGTAAGGGCAAACAACTGTTTCAGTCAAATTACCAGTTCGGCCGAATGTTTCTTTCGGCCATACTACATTTTCAGTCAAACCATTTTCGACTTTATGATAGTTTTAGATAAACGTTCAATTTGGCTCGGCTAAATGGAATTTGTTTGTCGACTTGTATCGACTTAAAAAGTAGAGAGTTACGGAATTTCGGTCAATGGTCATTTGACAAAAAGGCCATTACGTCAAACGAATGTCCATGTTTGACTATATTATCCGTTCAGTAATTGACATTTGGCAGTATGCCAAATGACATTTTTGGCCATATGGCCAAACGGCATTTCGGCGTATTTCGGTCAAATTAGCAGTTTGGCCGTACGTCGCTTTCGGCCAATGGAATTTCCCGAGAACTTCTTATGGAAAATACAAAGAAATTACCTTAGAAATCGAAGACATTTTTTGGTTGAAAACAACAGTTTGAAGAATTTTCCGCGAAAACATTGAAAAGAAAGTCTTCAGCGGGTATTTCGAAGAATTTTTTGTTTTAACGTTGGCTATGCCAAACTGGCCGTCTTAATTGGGTTGGTTTATGGTTGCAAACGATAATGCATAGGTCGAAAATTCATGCACCGAGTTCGCGTTAGATTGGACTAATTATAATAAACTGCTTTATATCCCATCATTGTATTTGTCAAAAATCCGTCAATTTTTTGGATTGGATGTGGATTGGATTTGGATTGGATTTGAATTGAATTTGGGTTGGATTTGGATTGTATTTGAAATTTATTCAGATTGGATTTGAATTGGATTTCGATTTGATTAGGATTGGATTTTGATTGGATTTGAATTAGATTTGGATTGGATTTTAAATAGATTTGGATTTGATTTAGATCGGATTCGTATTGGATTAGAATTGGTTTTGGATTGGGTTCGGGGCTTACATTTGGATTGTATACGACTTCTTTCTACTTGCCCAAATATCGTATAACAAAAAAAAGGCCGTTGACCTCGTCAAGTTTGTTGTTCTTCAATCATCCAATCATTAGTTAGATCCTAATTCAAAATATGGAATAGATTTGTGGGACAAAATCACGAATTGAAATTTGTCTTTCGCGACCCACCACTGTACAGCCCACGACCCCCCTGTGGGTCGCGACCCACAGTTTGGGAACCTCTGTGCTAGTGCATTTGCAACCATATCATACCACTTTATTTTGTACGTCAAAGAAGACCGAAAATATCGAGGAAGCATTTTCCATCTGCTTTTAAATTTTAAATTAAACAAAGTTCCTTTTAATTTTTGAGTCGGAAAAATCCTGTCACGTTTTAGACATTGGCGTAACTACAGGGGGGCTAGGGGGGGCTATAGCCCCACCTAGCATCTGGCTGGCCCCTAGAAAATTTGTTACTTTGTATAAGTATTGAACATATCTAGTCCACTGATTATATACGGCGGTAAATGCAGAGAAAGGATTGTCTTCATTATCCAATCCCTCTCTTCAAAACACTACAGCAAGTTGAATCTATTCGCTCAAGTTTTTGAACTTCGAGCAATTGTTATAAGTCTTGCTCACGACAAAATCTGGACCCTCAAAATACGTTATAACTTATGAAATACCAAAGGAAATAACCTCATCATCAAGTAAATAAAAAAATATATTATAGATTTTCAAGTTTTTTCAGGTTTTGTGAGTAATTGTTATCTAAATCGAGCGTATGATCTTAACCATCCTAACTAATACCAATCCTAAAAGCTGCAGCGCATTTTAATTATCACTGTAGGCTTCTTAAGAAAGGTTCGGTAAAACTTTTAGATTTCAAGTAGAGGTAACTAAAAGTTTAATAAGAAAGAACTTTGTATTCTTTCGGAAAGATTTTAAAAACTCCCCATACTATTTAATTCTCTATTGTCACTGCAGCAATGAAACCAGTGAAAATGTCTCAGTAGGCGTGGAACAGACCTACTGAGAGAAAAGATGTGTTAAATGTTCCTATGTGTAAACAAATGCTTCTATAGGTTAATTTGTTGCAATTTTTTTTTAACTAAATTAAAAATTAACGACCAAGTATTAGGATGTAAAACTGATTTTTTTAAATCATCCTAGAAGTTTCTAACAGAAAAGAGAGGTTAGTTTGTTGTGGTCAGATCGCCGTTTGAAAATTCGTAGGAAATCTGGTTGTCAGGCCACTAAATTGAAAGCTGGCGCAAAAAGTTTAACCAACTAATTTATCCAATATTTAATTTATAATGTATTCTAGGTTCGAATCAAATAAAAAAATCCTTGAAAAATCAGGATCGTGCTTCACATTCTATTTAAGGCGAGCGAACCTACCAAGGATTTTGGGAATCCTACGAAATTTCTAGATTTTTGTAGCAGGGCTGAGCGTTGATGAACATCATTTGAAATTGATATCTGGTAGACCAACAATATACATCAGTTGAATCGAGCGAAATGGTAAACTTTCTGTGTTATGAGTGTTAAAAGGAAAAGTTTAAAAAAGTTAGCCCCCTAGACTTTTTCATTAGTTACGCCAATGGTTTTAGATGATTGACTTCATCGTAGGAATATCGAATATCTATTCTTTATTTTAGGACCCAATTACTTAAGAATTCTTGAAACTTCAAACATAGATAACAGTAATGGAGGCTCGAACAAAATTTCTTGCAAAACATATGTAAATGAACAAACCGAACCTCAACGCTATCGACGTCGACATTGCAACTCACAGTCTCATTTTGACAACACGATGGCCCTGGTATGATCCTGCATGCATACCGATACTAGCGCACAGTGACATTTTTTGATGACGCTATTCAACCAAACGAAATATCCGGCAAACAACATTCAGCCTTATGGTTTTCGGTCAAATGGTTTTCTGCCTAACGAGGAGTCTTTTCCGTTTAAAAATTCATCGGGAAATCCTTCGAAATTAACTTACCATTGTTTTTTCTCAGTTTCTACGTAATTTTTTTTCGAAATCTCTGCAAAAATTTGTATGGAATCTTCACGAAAAATTCTCTGAAGTGTCAACGTGATGTTGTAGGGATCCATCAGGAAAATCTACGGAAAATTCGCTGAATCAATTTCCACAGAAAATTCTGATCATTATAGATCAGCGTCGTGACAAATTTGAAACAGTCTCCTTTCGATTTCCCAGAAATTTTTTTTCAGGGGGTACCAAAAAATGTGGATAATTTTCTGGCTGTTCCAAACATGCTTCAACAAATCCGAGGAGTTTATTTTTATTTTTTTTTCATTTTATTTTTTTATTTTTTTATTATACCCCATACACCGCTTACCCCGCCCCATTCACCTTCCGGAGATCAGTAGGACATAATTTAAATTTCATATTTGTAACGGCCTTATTAGGTAAAGGCTTGGGTAAAGGGGAAAAAAACTATTGCATAAGCCTGCTTAAGTGGCTGCCAATAAACCGAGTGAAAGTAAAAGTGAATGAAAGATTTTTCAGGCAAGTTTATTACATGTATCAGCTGAAGAAGTGCCTGAATCTAGCGTAATGTATCTCAAATATGTTTGATACACTTAAAAAAAACAGTGTTAAATATCTCTCTACAAAACGATGTATTATCGCTGTATTATTGATTATTTCGCATTATTAGCCAACGTTACATCCTAGGCTAACATGACTTCCCGTTGCCCTATGTTCATTATATCTGCCAATGTTGTCTCCAAGCGTTCCGATACAAATTTTAAGGCAAAAACTTTTAAATCAAGTCTCCAAGCTAATCGCTTTCTAATGGGAACGAAGAACAAGGACACTAACCCTAGTGAATTGATGATATACGTTGTACATTAATTTACGAGTGTTTAAACTAACATACATAAAACCACTGTGCACACTTAAAGCTATGTTCGTTTAGAATCCGGAATCATTTATTGTATTGCAGCGGCACGGAAAGTGACCGCTGCAAGAATTCTTTTACAGCGGTTTGTCTACCTAGGCGCCCACTTGCTGTGGTATAAATTTTACGAAGTTTCGTGCAGCGTGTCAAAAATTATTCCAGATGGAAGCCGAAAGGAGAGAAAAAAGTCTGCACACCCACGTTGATAATTCTGTCATCGACGATAGAACCTACGTCAAAATGGATTTCGGACAGCTTCCTAGCCAAAAATTCTACATGGTGACGGCACGAGGAGTAGTTTCTGCGAAGTTTAAGTTTGCTTTTGGACAAACTTGCGAAAAACGGATGATTGTGGCAAGGGATATGCAACTGTGGGGCAAAGACCTAAGTTTTTGTGACGAATAATACGATAGATTCGAAGCTGTACAAGGAGTAATGTCTCAAAAACCGCGTTCGACGTTCCATAAAGCCCATAAAGGTCCCGTGAAGTTTTGGTCAGATTTGACGAGTTGCCACTACAGCCGGGAAGTCATCCAGTGGTACCGCGATAATAACGAAGATTTCATCGATAAAAACATAAATCCACGCAACTGCCCACAGCTCCGGCCCATCGAGTTATTTTGGGCAGTGATGAAGCGGAAGCTTAAGAAAAGTGGAAAAATAGCTCGGGACGCGACTCAGATGACCAAAATGTTGAGCAAATGTACCAAGGAAGTTGACTATGGAGGTGTGCAACTTTGATGAGAGGAATAAAGAAGAAGGTGCAAATTTTCACTAGAAACAAGAAGAAATTATTTATACCAATAATTTTTCCTTAAAGTACAGTAAATTACCCTTGTTTTGATGTATTAACCTTATTTGTGCGTCAATCCGTTACCGAGATACAGATGATTTTATTATTCCGGATTCTAAATGGACATAGCTTTACATTAAAGAACTTATTGGTACTGATTAGCTATTTCATACAGATTTGGGCTATTTGCTCGAGAAGATTTGTTAAACATACTTTAAACTTCAGATGCCGTTATATGATAAAACTTTTTCCACTAAACTGTATAAGGATTAGTCTACTCAAAATAAAACGCTGTTGACCAGATACATTGGAAGCTAGGCCCCAGCTTAAATTGTATTTAGGAGCGATTTCGCCGAATTGACCGATTAGTAACTAACTATTTGCACTGCTTTCCAAGAATTACCAAACGATGGATGAGACTTACTCTGTGTTTTGCAGCAGAAGGCAAAGTATCCATTCTTCTTCAACATCGTGAGATTTTTCCACTCGGATTCGCACACTTTACTGTGCAAGATTATTCTATTCTCGCCTTTTTCCGCCACTTGATATCTTCAGGACTCGCACAATTATAGAGGCACCATTTTCTCAAGAGGATTTTCCAGCGATATAGGTAAGAATTAGCAGCGTCGTCGTCGTCCTCGTAGTCGTCTATAAAGCATCACTGTGCTACAGCGCGTTGAGCAAGAGATAAGCGACAAACGGGCGAGAATGGGATTCACTTTTTAATCCTTCTGATGAATACATAATGAATAATTTATAAAGTCCTGATCCCCCTGGGTTCGCGGTGAAGGTTGATGGCCAGAGGAAGGTCGCCGTATCTTCATCCATACGGCTGCCTCGTTCAACGCTAACCGGATGATATGGAGACGTCCTTTGGGGCTTGATGTGGAAGTGGGAGAGCGTTCAACATTATCATCACCCAAGCATGAAAAATGGGTTAGTTTGGACTTTTGTGCACAGCTTGATGATTAATGAATTGATATGAGCTTTGTGACTTTATGTGCTTTTGATGGGTCTATAAATCATGGATTTTGAATTTCGGGGACTGGTTGGAGATTCAAGTGGTCAGATAGCTTGAGGCGACAAAAGTCCGATAATAGAGCAGACAATACCCCGAAAATCTCCGTTTGCTCAACGAACAAGATAGAACATATTTCCATGGAACAACACCCATCAACCGAGTCACGCACGAGTGTCCATCCACAACGGTTCGGTGGGAAGTGGGGATTGCCTTCCAGTCAGTGAGGCATCTGTGTGGCATGAATACGTCCGTAGCAAAAAGCGGTTGGATTGATGCACAGCTCAATCAGAAAACGAGATAAGCAGCTGCGGAGAATCCTAACGGCAGCGATGGCTATGGTAACTGGCGATGACGACGCCACATAGATTTCTCAACACCGATATAGAATTTGCTGGATGGTCGCGGGTGGGGTGAATGTGTGGCAACAGGAGCCAGTCTCGCAAGACGTGTCACATCGTCATCATCGCTCTCGGAGGACGAAATGAAAACTGTTGACTCTATGCCCTTCATCGGAAACCACCGGCGAAGGGTTGGAGTGAATTTGATGTTCGAGATTAAGCTAATTTTATAGCTTCCTCCGGTTGTCTTCTTAGGCTCGAGGCTACGGCGCCTGGCACCACGAGATTACGGGGTACAAGCGCCGAAGTTGAAAGAGCTTTGATCCCGTTCAAAACGCAACTATTGAACCTCAATTAGATTGTTAGTCTGACTTTGCAGAAATTTACTCGCCTCCATCTATCTTGCCTGATGATGGATTTATGCAAACCCTACACAAACAAGCAGCATGTTGGAAGATGATTCAGCGAAGGTAAAGTTTTCCCCTTCGAACATAATCACTGCGCGAGTTTCTGCTTCCCAACCAGGAGAATAGTTCAACTTTTCCGCCAGCTCGAACTTCTCTTAACCGGGAGTCAGTTTACCTTCCCATTTTCTGGCGATAAGAAGCAACACCATCGGCATTGGCGTAGGTAGGCGACAAATATCAAATAAATTCGGTCTGTTTGCGATCTTGATTTTGAGTCCACAGTTACACATATTTCTTGTTAAATCGTCAGTTCCGGTGGATTTTATCGTTGATTTGTTAAGGACATCATCCCATGCTCGTGATACAATTTTTGTCAGGAATATATATGGAAATTATCACGACAAAAAATCAATTGCTGGATACAGCCCAATTTTTGCTAATTTATATTCGTTTTCTTCCTCTTTAAGATGAAAATGTTATGATGAAATTGGAATGATTTGAAAGTACATTCAAAGTTAATTGCCTAGCGGGTATTAAGCCACCCGGAGTGGAAATTAATTACTATGCCTGAAACTTGATTATGCATATGTACAACATGTGATAGATTTAGTTCGAAAAGGTATTGGAGGGTAACTGCCCCTTCGGTGGAGTTTGATCCCACGACCCCAGTTCGCATGACAGGTGCTTTCCCTACTAAGCTACGAAGGACCTCCGTCGTCCACCGCAGCTTAGCGGGTACTGATGAAACCAAATTCCCAGCCGATCTCTCGCAATAGAGCGATTCCAAGCAACAGCATCAAAATTTAAGAAAATTTTTAATTCATGATTTTCTATTGAGTTGAAACTTTGCACAGTTTTTCAATTTCATCTAAATCGTCATTTTTCGATATCAAATCTTCATATTGAGTCACGACTAACTTTTCAAAAGGGTGTATGTGAAAATGGTTCAAAAATATTTAAAAAGCTGCACAGCAAAAACGGAATGTTCGATTGTTATGATTTTTTCAGCAAAGTTAGACAACTAAATGGTGATTCTTAAGAAAATGTGCACAGTAAAAAAAAATTTTTTCCTTTAAAAATATCATTTTGTCACAAAAACTCAAATATCTCAAAACCCTATCTTTTTTCGAACGTAATTCCATTATATTAGCTATCTACCATAAAAATTTGGTGATGGTAAACTAATAAACAAAAGTTATGACATTTCAAACATTTCACAATTTTCACATATAGTAAACAAAAAAAAATTTCCGTGTATTTTTTTTTTCAAGAATCGCAGGTTGATGCTGATTTTATTGTTAAGGGCCTTGCGTGAGTTAAACAAGTTGTTTGTATGATATTCCATATTTATGTATTCATCGATATTATGTATATTATATGTATAAATATTATATGAATAAATAAATAAAAATGAATTAATATTATCCTAAGTATTAAATTAAATGTGGCAGTTACACAATGTTGTTATAGAAACTCTAAGAGTTTTGGGTTTGAATTTTGGTATGGGTTATGATATCATGAAAACAGTTTATTAATACTTATTTTTATTTATTTTTATTCAAATTTTTAAAATATCGAACACTTTTGAATTATTATCAGCACAGTTTGAGTATAGTTTTGCTTTAATTTTATTTTCCGACAATGGAATGAAACAGTGAAATTTTTTGGGTTCCTTGGATCGTTTTCGCGTTATTAAATTGCTCGCTGAGCTCTGAAGTTTTATTTCGTACTCTTCAGTAGTAGTAAACAAAATGATAATTTGGTTAAATCTTTTTCTTTTCTACGATTTGCCCAATCAAAAAGTTCTTTTCGCAGTTTTAATTGGATGCTCACGTTCTTTGGCTAAACTTGCTCTTGTGGCCATGCGCTTTATTGTTCCTCCAATAGCATCACAAGGACCTTGCCATGTGATGTAGCAAAAATGCCATTCTGCATCAATTCCGTACATTGATTTAAATTGACATAGGCTCGAAAAATTCTTACGATTTTTGTACTGCGACGCTGCTCCATCAGACATGAAATATATCTTTTTGACTTCTTTATGCTTATCAACGCGTAAAAGTTAATCATTTTTCAATGAACAAGTTTACGGATACTGAATCGTGTCTTAAATCTTCGGAAATTATAATAAAACTTAAGTGTTCAATTTGCGTACTTCCATTAAAATAAATAACGAATGGATGAATTGTAGCTTGTTGTACGTTCCAGTGATGGGACTGCACTTCATCTTGCAATACAAAGCTGTAATTTTCAGAAAAATCACAAATGACTAAAAATTCACCATTTTGTAATGTATTGTTCGTATTTTATAAAAAGCTGGCTTCTTCTTTTTTAGTGAACCCGTGAGGTATTACACTATCTAATTTCAAGCAAAAATATGACACAAACTCATCTACAGGTTTAACAATAGTTTCTATGTCACACAGCTATCCGTGGTCACCCATTGCTCAAATGATAACTGATCAATATATTTTTCTTCAAACTCAGCGAATAAAGTATTTTCCAATGATGAAGAATCTGGACAATCCGAACAAGATCGTAGATAGCAATTTGATGTTGTATTTTCACACAAAAGACTACCAGTTAACATTTTAATATCCTTTGTTAAATTGATTCTTTTCAAACTATGTAAAATAAGATTAATATTCTCATGGGTTGTGCACACACACATTATGTGTTCCTGAATTGGAAAGAAGCTTACATAGCCTTGGCCGAAGGCTTGCAAAATGAGGAAAACCTATTTTAATATTATCGTGAATTTCCTTGAAGCGTGTGTACGTTTCTTTCAAAGTCGTCATCATTAATCGTTTTTGGATTGCTTGACGCTTTCCATCTTTTTTTACCGATACATAATCCTTTTGCCCAGGCATAGCTCGACTTACTTCATCATCTTCAAAATATTGAACTACTATTTCTTTTGTCTCATCTGTTAATGCAGTACTAGACCTAGTATTTTTGGTTGAAAGACAGTTATTCTTCAATTGTTTTGCCTCTTTTTACTGTATTTCTATTGGTTTTGAACTCATCAATGGCATCCTGAATAGCATCGATGAACTTGGCAGCATCGACAAAATCAATAATTTTTCTTTCCTTGTCGTGGCTGCATTCGAGAACCTTTCCTTCATATTTATAATTACCTCATCGTAGTCTGTATTTTCCACATCATCAGGTCCTAATTTGAAGAGGTTTCTTCGTACAGCTTCGTTTATTTCACGGTATTTTTCTCCGGTAATAAACGTAGTCCATCTTACTCCATTTAATCGGAGTCACTTTTATCCCAGCTTATGCCCTCGTTAAAGCGCTCGATGTTGACCTTTTGGATACACTCATCTTCCGATTGATTTGTTGAAACAGATTTCGCTGATGGTACGGTGGCAAGGCTCTCAGCACTTAATACTTCTGGTAATTCCTCAGTTGTTGTCGATACATCTGGCAATTCCTCAGTTGCTGTCGTTTTCGAACTTCCTGCGCTCTGCTCAACCGATGATATACAGATTGCTCTTTTGTCAACGTTTAGACGGCAGGACGTGCAAATGCGTAAATTTGTATTCAATGTGGACATTGGAGCATAACCAGTCGCTTTCTATGTTTATCTATGGTGCTTCTGGAGAGATTTCGTAACTCTTTTGAACAATTTTTTCCGTCAAACGGCCTACAACAGTTGAGAAAGCAGCTACCATGTTGTTCGTAATATTTTCAATAAACAAAATCACTTTTAAGTTTTTACTGACTAGTTTGGTGTCATTTGTTTGATCTGAAGAAAAAATTACTATAAGATCTTTAACAACCTTAGTAGTAGTAATTTTTTGCTTTTTCGTGAGCATTGTCATGGTATGTACCTATCATGCATTTGTTGTTGTTGAAGATACCCGTTTCCTCCCGATCATAAAGTCTATTCCTTAAGAGGTATATTTTTTGCAGGTAAACTATAGACGTACACGTGTATATAAATCTTGATTTTGCAGCTTTTGTCTTAAAAATAACATTTCTGATATGTTTCTATCAACGTTATTATCAACAGGTTTCAACACTATTAAAAGAATTTTTCGCCAGTCACGTGCAATGAAAATTATGACACTATCAATACTTTTGATCACAACACTGGATCGTGCTCAAGTTTCTTATAGATGCTATGAATAATTAAATCAAAATATCATGAAAACAACTTGTTTAAATCACGTCCCTTAACAATAAAATCTGCATCAAACTGCAATTCTCGAAATAACTTACACAGAAAAAAATTTTTTTTTACTAAATGTGAAAATTGTGAAATGTTTGAAATGTCATAACTTTTTTTGTTTATTAGTTACTCATCACTAAATTTTATGGTAGATAGCTAATATAATGGACCGTTTTCCCTAAAAAATTACGTGTCGAAAAAAGATAGGGTTTTGAGATATTTGAGTTTTGTGACAAAAATGATATTTTTAAAGGCAAAAAAATTTTATGGTAGATAGCTAATATAATGGACCGTTTTCCCTAAAAAATTACGTTCGAAAAAGATAGGGTTTTGAGATATTTGAGTTTTTGTGACAAAATGATATTTTTAAAGGCAAAAAATTTTTTTTTACTATGCACATTTTCTTAAGAATCACCATTTAGTTGTCTAACTTTGCTGAAAAAATCATAACAATCGAACATTCCGTTTTTGCTGTGCAGCTTTTTAAATATTTTGAACCATTTTCACATACACCCTTTTGAAAAAGTTAGTCGTGACTCAATATGAAGATTTGATATCGAAAAATGACGATTTAGATGAAATTGAAAACTGTGCAAAGTTTCAACTCAATAGAAAATCATGAATTAAAAATTTTCTTAAATTTTGATGTTGTTGCTTTGAATCGCTCTTCTATTGCGAGAGATCGGCTGGTACCTGGTGCTGGGAATTTGGTTTCATCAGTACCCGCTAAGCTGCGGTGGACGATTGAGGTCCTTCGTAGCTTAGTAGGGAAAGCACCTGTCATGCGAACTGGGGTCGGGATCAAACCCCACCGAAGGGGCGGTTACCCTCCCAATACCTTTTCCGAACTAAATCTATCACATGTTGTACATATGCATAATCAAGTTTCAGACATAGTAATGATTTGAAAAATCAAAACCCAATCTTTTCGATGAAATGATTTTTCGTACAATTGGCATGGAATTTCAAAACTTTGATCATCTCTATATATTAAAAAAAAGTTTTAAAAACAAAAATGAGAGATCATTCTGAAGAACCGATTTGTTTTTTAGATAAATTGTGGACGCATAAAATTGTATCAGAAAATAATTGATCAATTTTTGGCGGGACAAAGTTCACCGGGTCAGCTAGTAAAGAATAAAAAAATAACACGATGCGATATATAATAATTATAAATAGCGAAACTTGTAACAAAACCAATGATAACTTTGTTCTTTTCAATAGCATAATTTGTCAAAATCTTTGAAAGTAACACATCGATTTGTATTTTGTTCAATAGAAAACATGTTTAGTAACATTTTGTTAAAGCTAGAAGAAATTTTGTCAGTTTTTTCATTTTCACTACTACCCGAACAGGAGAAGATAACTCAATAAAACCTAATTCTGGTATTGATACTACTTTGTTTAGAACTTGCCTTGTAAAAGAGGTAAAATACCAAAGGACTAATACCAAAATATACGTTATTGCAATACCATCTGAATAACAAATCTCTATTCGTTTGGAATTAAAATACCTGAGCATGTTATGCAAGAAGTATATTGCATATTATTGTTTGGCTTTATTTTTTGGTATTTTACCTCTATTATGCATGACAAGTTCATAACATGAAATCGTTCATTGCATGAATGTTTGATAAAACAATTGCATGAAAATCTTTCATGAGCTGTAGATTTATTCTATATCTAGCGATTTTAATCGCCACCTGAAGGTACTCTTCATATGGACTGTATAAAAAATTCCCTGTTATTGATTATAGACTACATTTTTATCCATTTTCCTTCGCTATTTGCATTGAGGCAGATGGAATTCTTCGGTTTATCAAGCATCCGGAGCAATCCAATGAATCAGATCGGAGAAGGATCAGATGGTAGACTTTGCAGCCAACTAAAACTAAATCTATCCACCAAACACAGTTCATCGGTTCAAGTCCGGAATTAAAAATAATTAGCAAAAAAAATCACGAGTCAAAGTACTAAACCCGCCTTAGACGGTTGAATACATTCCACTAAAATAGGGGAAGAAAAAAAAAAAAAAGAACGCATCGACATGTACCTAAATAAATATTTTTCGTTTCTTTTTTTTGTCGTGAGACTACGTCTGTGTTTTCTATATGGGGATACACTTTGCGATTGTGAAAAATCTAAACATGTCACTATAAAATGATAGACTTTGATCGTTAATAATATCTCAGCCACTTCACGATGGATTTTCAAATTTCTTGGACATTCGATCAAAGAATAGTCAACGCTTCATAACCAATGTATTAAAATACCAATTTACAATAACTTACTTTCGAAAATTTGCTATCAGTTCAGCAAATGGTTTCGGTAAATCAAGCAATCCCATAAGTGCATCACATGCATAGACGTCAAATTATTGCAACTTACTGGTTTAGTTCTAATCCTCAGTTTGATTAATACTTCTGGAGTGAGCGGAAATGGCAGCGCAACAAAAATCCAGTCGTAATTATTCCGATGATAGCGATTCGTCTTCCGCAATGATGGAGTCGGTGTGATATAAGTAGCGTTTATCAGCAGTAGGGTTACGGCAAGGTGATGGTCTTTACATTGATATCATGGCACGTAACTTTGAGAGGATGGAGGAAGCCTACATCAGACTGAAAAGCGAAGCTAAACGGATTGACTAGTCATCAACACGTCGAAGACGAAGTAGCGTATCTGTTCCATTATTAATAACATGCTCCTTTATCAATACCATTCGTAAAACAGGCAATTTAGGCTCAATTTGTGTCGTGCTTTGTTGTTTTCCGGCGTGCTCCCTGCTAAAAAAAATTCACAAAAATGAGGAATAAAACAATTAGCGCACCAATTCTTTGTTTTCTAATGGTATTAATTTGGGTACACGGTATGAATTCAAGGAGCAGTTCCCCTACATGATAGGAAAAAGGCTCTAAAGAGGTTCACTGAAGCCACCCACCACGATTTTGTATCGGTGCTGACGAAATCGAGGTGGTTGAAGAATTCGTATACTTGGGCTTACTGGTGACCATAGATAACGATACCAGCAGAGAAATTCGAGACGCATAGTGGCTGGAAATCGTACGTACTTTGAACTCTGCAAGACGCTCCGATCGAATAGAGTTCGCCGCCGTACCATGGCGGACGGTACGTGGAGGAGGCGAAAAACCACGAGTTGCATCAGCTGTTGGGAGAATCCATCCATCGTTCACACCGCGAAAAATCGAAAGACTGCGGTGGGCCGGGCATCGTATCCAGAATGTCGGACAGTAATCCGGTGAAAATGGTTTACGACAACGATCCGACGGGAACAAGAAGGCGAGGTGCACAGTGGGCAAGGTGGATCGATCAGGTGGAGGACGATTTGCGGACCCTCCGCAGACTGCGAAGAAGTGCAACCATGAACCGATCTGAATGGAGAAGACTTTTATCTTTATGTATTGTACAGGCCACTCCGGTCTTAGTCTGGTGATAAATAAACAAATTATCAGCGGTAGTGCATAACATTAATTTGCATCAGTGGCGTCAACATTGCAACTGACTACAAAAAAGTACAAAGGTGAATATGTACATTATGTGGAAGAATTTGATTTAAAATGTATTGAGATAACCACTCTCCTCCGTGGACTTCAACCCACGACCCTCAGTACGCTGGACTGGTGCTTTTAACGAACTGAGCTACAAAGGACCTACGTCGGTCTTCACATCTTAGCGGCTACTTAATAAGCTCGAGATTCCAAAACTGGACGTAACCGATAGGCCTGAAAAGAACTGTTGGGGATGTTAATGATGAGATTCAATCCGCGAGGCTCTGATTTTTAATTCTTGGAAAATTCAGTGGCGGAATCTAATACGGCCGAACTGGTAATTTGGCCGAAAAAGTTATTTTCCCTAGCAGGTCGCTTGGCCAAAAAAACCATTTGGCCGAAATGGACGTTTGACAGAATGGGCCATTTGGGCGAATATATCAATATTTCTGAACAGATAATATGAACACAAAAAAATGTCCACCCGGCCAAATGTTCGACCAAATAACATTTACGGCGAAATGGCCTTATTGTCAAACGACCCTTGAACGAAATTTCGTTACTTCTATACTCTTTGAGCCGATACTGGCCATGAACCCAAATAACATCTAACTAAATCATATTAAGCCGTACTGAGCGTATATTCGAAACTGTTATCAGGTCGAAAATAGTATGGCCGAAAGGGACATATTGCCGAAAGAGACATTCGGCCGAAACGGTAATTTGGCCTAAAAAATCGTTGGACCGAACATGTCGTTTAGTAGGAATGGTCATTTGGCCCAAAAACGTCCTGTCTGCAAAACAATCCTTTCGGCCAACACATTTTCTGTCATTTTACTAAATGACTTTTGGCAAAATAATCAATTCATGAACGACACTTTTGCAGAAAATGCTTACTTACCTTATTGATCCTGTACCTCCGGTGTGGCGACTGAAAGATCTCCATCCTGAGCTTGTCCAACTATCGCTTTAACCTATTGCCAGGTTAGATTCGGTGACTTCTTTACTTTTTTCTCCATTGAGCTTGCCGCCAGAGCTCTGCGATGTCCTGCTGTGTTCCAGTCTAATGCTTGTCCACAGATTTTGTTTCCGCCCCTACGTATAGTGTGACCGACCCAGCCCCACTTCCGATCGCGATTTCTGTTGCTATCGGCCTCTGGTGATAACGACGATGAAGCTCGTTGTTTGAGATCCAGTTATAGGCCACCAGGTCGAATTATATACCGCAGTCATCGTTGATGAACATCTGCACGTTGAGTGTTCTCCATGTTACACCATTTTCGCTAGTGTATAACAGAACAAGATTTCGTTAGAGTTGAAATTGTATTTTGGTGCGTTCACTTATCTGCCTTTTTCCAGATATTCTTATACTCTCAGGCAGTTTCTTTGATCCGGGCACTATGTCGATCTTGGTACCGCCGTCTGACGCCTGACATATTGAAAGCTTTCAACATTCTCCACTGGTTGCCCAGCTATGAAACTGGAAGGTCGTGTTTACATCCAACGTTTTGGTTTTGTTGACGTTGATGTCTAAACCGCGAAGAGGAGCGCTCGTCAAGGTCTAGAAAATGTCATTTGGCCAAAATGTGTTTTTTAGAAAGGACATTTTGAACGCCAGTTGATCTTTCTTCAAATTGCATTTAGTCAAATGATCCACAGTCGCGATTCGCTGGTTGGGTACATCACCAACTAACGAATTCGGTTTTAGTTGCAATGACAGCCTTTGAACACGTGTATTTCGATTTCTTCTTGTTCTTCTTCTTCTTCTTCTTCTTCTTCTTCTTCTTCTTCTTATTATTCTTCTTCTATTGGCATTACATCCCACACTGGCAGCCGCCTCAGCTTAGTGTTCATTAAGCACTTACAGTTATTAACTGCGAGGTTTCTAAGCCAAGTTACCATTTTGCATTCTGTATATCATGAGGCTAACACGTTGATCTTTTGCTGGGGAAGTCGAGACAATTTCAAACCGAATGCCTAGACCGGCGGAATCGAACTCAGCCACCTTCAGCATGGTCTTGCTCTGTGGCCGCGCTCCTACCGCACGCAAGGAGAGGAGTTATTTCGACTGAACATCACAAATGATGTCAGTGTCACCCAATCCTTTTTCCGTGTTTACATTGAATTTTGACATCGTTTGCTTTTAGTTGGCATGACCAACCGCAGCGAGTCAGATAAAAAGTGGCCCAAGTAAAATCCAACAGATGAATCCCGACTGTATTCAGTCAAACGACTTTTTCGAACGCATATTCAGCCAAAGATTATTTGTACATTTCACTGATTCTGGTCAATCACGGAGTAGCTACCATAGATATGTGTAATCAGTCAAAGCTAAGCTTAGTTAAGTCAAATGACCTGTAAGGGCAAACAACTGTTTCAGTCAAATTACCAGTTCGGCCGAATATTTCTGTCGGCCATACAACTTTTCGGTGAAACCATTTTCGACTTAAGGATAGTTTAAGATAAACGTTTAATTTGGCTCGGCTAAATGGAACTTGTTTGTCAGTTTTTATCGACTTTAATCAAAGTAGTTTCCCTTTCTCCCATGTTAAAAAGTACCCAGAGAAATTTTACCCAAATGGAGGTTTATTTCACTCAATTTCGACCTCAGGTAATAAAACTCAAAATTGGCTTCCTATTGAACTGGCGCCATTGGATTGTTTCGCTCTTTTGTTTTTAGAAAAAGAGTGGATGCAGAGTGTATGTAATTAAGAGTGGCGACAGTCGCATTTGACAGGTCTCCTGATCGTTTGGAAACGATTTGAATGGGAATGACAGATGAATTTTGTTCCAATCCTGTGTCCCTCTTAGTTACAAACACTCTGAGTGGATGAAAGCGAAAAGAAAAAATAACTCAAAAGTAAGTTAAAAAACTCAACGCTGGGTACTTTTTTCTTCCGTGTACGGAATTTTGATCAATGATCATTTGACAAAAAGGCCATTACGCCAAACGAATGGCCATATTGAATATTATCCGTTAAAGATGACATTTAGCAGTATGCCAAATGACATTTTCAGTCATTTTTTCTCGAGTTCCTGCGTAATTTTTGACGTAGAACTCGTCTGTCTTTTCTATATTGTAACACTTTAAAATTAGCAATAACTTCTAG